>NW_008478048.1:0-1658 GCF_000622305.1 Nannospalax galili
TCTCATTCACTGCTCACTCCTGTGACTACAATGTCTGTTTTGAAATGCTTCTTCTGTGAATGCCCACCATGCCTAACTGAAACAGCACTCTGTGAGGCCTGGGAATGGCATCCTCCATGTGGTCCTTTGATTGTTCTGCCCTGCTTGCCTCATACCTTTAAATGACAGCCAGGCAATGAGCTTCCAACCGTTTGTCTATTGGTATGAGACTGTCTGTTATTGTAACTCTATACCTGGATCTGCACATGCCATTTAAAATTAAAAGGCTACAGCATTTCAGCTCCAATCATAAGGTTGCCAATTGAGGTATCATTTGTCTCTGCACAAAAATCATTTGGGAGTTGTTTTTCTTTTATCCTGGGCACTGATTTACTGTAAATTTCCAGCTGTAAGCACCACAGATGTTCAACCTGTTTGAAAACTATGCACCACAGACTCATTTGCAAATGGACACTAAATAAATACTCATTGATGATGTGTGATGGTTTGGGAAAGAGTTTCATTAAAGGTATTTGATGGGGATAAAATCTTTATGAAAACACTTCGGAGCCAGGGTGATTTTGCCAGAATCCTGATTGAACCTCTTCAACAGCTTCTAGATATGGAAATCTCTACTATTTATTCCAGCTCTACAAATTACATAACGCCTCTGAAACCTGAATTCACTAATAGGGTCAGAAAATATGTTTGAAAGCCTGAGAAGAGCTAAAAATGATGGTACAGGGGAAACAGAAACACCAATTTTGTTCAAGGGAGATTACCCACTGCATATTACTCAGTTTGCATATTGAATCATGCTTTTTAACTAGACATATTTCATTTACTATCCAACAAATTATATTTGCAATACTTTAAAACAAGGAAATGAATGTCAAGGCTTTGAACAATAAAGTAAGTTTAAGCAATTGTTCCAGGTAGTCAGGTTCCGCCTGCTCTTGTAAGAATATGATACCACACACGTTCTTTCCTGCATCCTCACAAATAGTAATGGAAAATAAAAGCTGGAGTCTTACCCTTTTCACTGGTCTTCTTTTCTAAGATCTATGTTCTGAAGCACTTTGAGAGGAGACTCTTCAAGGGACTCTTGAAGACGAGACTCTTCCTCTAAGAATTCCCAAGGCCCTGCTAACAATGTATCTATATGCCATTGACACATCATTAAAATTCTGGTGTTTTTGTTTTTTGCTGTCGTTTGTTTTTGTTTGTTTTGTTTGGGTTTTGATAGGGTATCCCTAGTCCCAGCCCGCCCAGAAGTCACTATGAGGGTTAGGTTGGCCTACAAAGAACATACGGAGGTTCGTCTGCCTCTGCCTCCTGAGAGAGATTTCTGATGTTTAAGTTAAACTCAGACAATAGGAAAAAAGAATAGGGAATCTGGTTTCTGTTTTTTTGCTGTTGTTCTTAAGTCTGAGCATCAAAGATTGTGTAGTAATGCCCTTTCTTTCTTTTACGCAGCAGCTCAGGCTAAATGTTGACTCTCCACAGCATAGCAATGGCTAACTGTGTTGTCCTTCCATCCTCCACTACCTCTGCTTACACCCCTCACATAAGAAATGGAACTGCCTACCTAGGTATGATGGTGCATGCCTTTAATTCCATCACTTGGAAGGCAGAGGCAGGAGAATCTCTGTGAGATCAAGGCCAGCCTGGTCTACATA
>NW_008478049.1:0-1659 GCF_000622305.1 Nannospalax galili
ACTGATGTGCAGTTTCTCTGTGCTATGAAGTCCTCTGGATAGATCCCCAGGACTGGTAAACCTACATCACATGGTAGATCCAGACCTCCATACTGACCACGGCGTTTGGGTTACTTTCCACTCCCACCAGCAGGCACACACATTCCCTTTGTCCGCGGTCTCCAGGTCTTTACTCCCTCCCAGCTCCACAGGGTGATGGACTACTTGACGACTCACCACACTGAACCCCACACCCTGCACGGATTTCCAGGATGTGCTGCTGCGGCTTCTGCTCCATCGCAGGCCTACACTCGGTACACATCTACTTGCTGTACATCCACTATCCATAACAGAACCCCCTGGGCGAATCCTGGTTTGGTAACAGTGGGCTATAATCAAGGCTCAACCCTCAGACTTCTCACTTTGCCTTGTTCCCACTAACAAGCTCAGTTCATACATCCCAGAGCTCCTTCGCATTGATAAGCCACACAGCTTCTGCCTCTGAAACCTGTAACAGGCTGCTTCCGTCAGTCTGTGCTTTGTGGAACTGCCTCCCTATGTCTTAACCGAGCAACAGGTGCCAGCCTCTCTCCTCACAGTCAAGGTCTTCCTACAGAGTAGCTAGGGTAAGAACAGCAAAGATGTCTGCCGGTATAAACAGGTTGCTTGTAAGTGGGGCAGCTGGCCGTGGTCAAACACCTAGGCATTAGATCATCCGCCAGGACAGAGAAGAATCCTACAAAAGGTACTTTGTTTATCTCCAAGACCCAAATTCTGACTTCCTACCAGGCTGAGGCAGAAGTTAGAGAGAATTCAAGACTTAACAGAGAAATATTTGTACATGGAAATGTAGCTAACCAGGTTCCTTTTCATTAGTATGCGCATGCTATGTCATTTTTTCATTCATGTTAGCTCACCTTTTTATTTATATTTAAATGGAGTCTTGTAGGGCTGGAGAAATGGTTTAGCAGTTAAGAGCATATACTGCACTTGTGGAGGGTCCAAGTTCAGTTCCCAACACCCACACCGGGGGCTCACAACCACCTATAACTGCAGCGCCGAAGGATCTGATGCCCTCCCGGGCTCCTACACTCCCATACACATACCAAGAAACAGAAAGGCACACACAAATAATTAAAAATAAAATCTAAAAAAAGGTCTTTCAAAATAATAAATTGAGTCTTTTGGAGATAAGATATGATTCTAACACTTTCCTGTGTCATTTTATAATCTATGCTCTTTATGAGATCATTTTAATATACAGTTTAATTAAATTACCAATCTACTTAGATTTAGGTTTATCATATTACTATATGTTGAAAATCTCCCTTTTCTTTGTCTTTGATCCTGCCTTCCTTTCAATCAATAAATTATTTTGTTCTTGTTGCTGTTTTGGTTTGGGTAGACCTTTCATGTTTATTGAGACAATGTCTCTCATGCACCCCATACTGACACTGAATTCACTGTGTAACCGAAGAAGACCTTGAATTCTTGATCCTCCTGCCTCCATTTCCCAAGTGCTGGGATAACAGGCATTTTCCACCGAGCTTGGTTTCCCTGCAGTAATTTTTAATTTTACTTTCACTGTGAACTTAAGAGTTCAATTTTCTTGTCTTAATTTTTATAGCTGCATTGGAGTTTGTTTGGTTTTTGTTCTGGTTTTTTTTTTTTTTTTTTTTT
>NW_008478050.1:0-1659 GCF_000622305.1 Nannospalax galili
CCTGCCTCTGTCTCCCCAGTGCTGGGATTAAAGGCACGCGCCACCACGCCCAGCTAATCACTCAGTTTTAATGTTAACATTTTGGCTAATCTTATTTCATATATTAACTCCCTTCTTCTCTCTAGCATGTTTTAAAGGAAATTTCAGATATCACAAGGAAGCTATTTCAAAAAGGGAAGGTGGAAGAAATCACATGTATAAAAGACATTAAGACAAAGTAGTACTATACAGTACAACACAGGTATTTATTGTTTTAAAACACCACTCTACTGCTCGGAGAGGAATGGGAAGAGAAGTGGGTTTGCGTAGTTAGGAGATGATGTCAAGATGACAAGAAATGATGGAAATTAGGATGATGGTAGTGGGGTTGGATGGAAATGAACAAATTAATATTGTGTTCTAGAGAGTAGAATGAACAAAATTGAAGCAAATGGCATCATGTTGATGAACTGGGAGTGGCAAATAAATACAGAAGACTGAAAGATGATGTTCAGGTTCTGACTGAAGCCATTGTATGAATTGTGATGCCATGTATTTAAATGGTAGTAGGAGAAAATAAGTAAGAGTTTGCTTGTAAACATACTAGGTTTATAATGCCTAAGATATACCACATTTTAATATAAAGTAAGATTTTTTTTTAATTCTGTAAGATATCTGAGCTGGGCATGGTAGCAAATGACTTAATCCCAGCACTGGCAAGGTTGAGACAGGAGGATCATAAGTTTGAGGCCACCCTGGACTACATAGTGAGACCTGTCTAAAAACAATGAAGCAGAGTAGAACAACAACAAATGTGTGTAATAAAAGGAGCCTGCTGTCTCTAGAGGTTTGAAAGCCTTTCATCTGGCCTTCAAGATCTTAGACTTAACATTCTGCAAGTAAGATGCAGATAAGTGAACTATCTTTCTCAAAGTCACAGACTAGCGAGTAAGCTGAAAACAATTTTGAACGCCATGGACGTTTATTTATGAAAAATCATTTCTCATAATCTATTTTTGTTAAATCTCTAAAATGACTGATTTCTGAGCAACTCGCAAGACTGAGCTGAACAGGCTCTGAGAATGGAAGTGCTGTTGGCTCAGAAGGGCAGCTGGGGTCATGGCAGGGCTTTGACATAAGCTCAGTTGCAAGCTTTGAGAGTATTTGGAAGTACAGCATGGCCAGTGGGCTCCAGTTTTTTCATCATTTGCTATAGGAAAGAGCGCTTCCTGTGGAGGAATATCTCGAATAAGCCTTTTCTTGCCTGACTTGGACTTTGCAGGTCTTCTGTTTGATACTTTTTTCTTCTACAGGCCCTTTAGTTTTAAGTCATTCATCCAATTGCTGAACCAAACATATGTTCTGGGCAGCAACTGAAAGTATATATCAGAACCAGATTATTTGGTGGAAAGCCAAACAGCCAAGTTATACAATTGAGAAGTCTTTCTTTTCCTTCTGTTGAAATACTATATATAAATATTTTCTGTGGGGAAGTATCTTGATGTTTTAATTCATATTTATAGTCTCTTCACATTGAGCATAGTGTGGATTGTTTAAAACATTTTGATCTTGGGGAATATTTTCCTTAAAGGAATATGCTAGAGAAGTGCTCCTTGGGTGAGCACATGCCAGAGAGGTGCTCCTTAGGGGAGCGTATGTCAGAGAGGTGCTCCTTAGGGG
>NW_008478051.1:0-1659 GCF_000622305.1 Nannospalax galili
CAAGTGACTCAACCTCTCTGAACTGCAATTTCCTTGCCTTTAAATGGGGTTGGTATTAATATCTGCTTCACGGAAGTGTCAAGGGTATAAAAGAGACATTTATGTAAGCTAGCATGTGGCCTAGCACGAAAAAGTTCTGCGTAACTTGTACAAGGAAAATCCCTTAGGATAGATATGGGAATCAAGTTGCCAAGTAAAATTGCATGGAACTGCCTTCAGCATCCTTGATTTATATTTCCTTTGCTTCCTAAAGGACTGCATCAATTTTCACAGCCCCTAGCACTTTATAAAACCACCTATTTTATAAAGGATTTTAACCAGATCTTTGCAAACTGGTAATATGATTCTTCTGTCAGGAAACAGAAGCACAGACTGCACAGCAAAAGAATTCAAGTGATCTTGGACTGATAGGGATTCTCACATGGGCCAATTGCCATCAAAGGACCAAGGGCAGAGCAAATATCAAAAGACTGCCCTCCAGAAGATAAATACTGTGGGTTCTCATTCACGTGTGAAAGATCAAAGACTCACTTTCATGGAAGTAGAGAGTAGACTGGTGAGCATCCAAGACTAGGAAGGAAAATAGGGAGAAGGGATGGGCAGAAGTTGTATAAAGAGTACAAAACACGGTTAAACAGGAGGTGTTCTGTTCAATTTCAACTGTCAACTTGCAGCAACATTCTCACCTAGGAAGGAAGTCTCAGTTGAGAAATTTTCTAGACCAAGCTGGCTTGTAGGCCTGTTTGGGGAGGATTGTCTTGATTATTAATTGAAGTGGGAAGACCCACTATTGCATGGGCTGGGCCCTGAATGTGTAAGTGAAGAATGCTAGCAGAGCAGAACCAGCAAGCAAGCAAGGATCCATTTATTTATTCTTCTCTGCTCTTGACTATTGATGTAATATTTGAGCTTCTGCCTTGATTTCTCATCAGTGATGGACTATAACCCAGAATTGTAAGTCAAATAAACCCTTTCTTCCCTAAGCTGTTTTTTTGGTCAGGGTATTTTATCACAGAAACAGAGGTGTAACTGAGACAGAAGATAAGTCCACATCATAGGAGATGGAGTTTACAACAATTTATTTTATATTATAAAGAACTAGAAGAGTTGCAAGGTTTTCATCACAAATGATAAATGTTTAAAGAGACAGTAGTGTTAATGATTTGATCATTATACATTTTAGATATATATTCCTTATCACACTGCATACCACAAATATATACATTGTTTGTCAATTAAAATTTTAAAGGATTTTAAAGACTTTGCCTTCAGTAGGTGTACAGAGTGACTCTACTGGTGACCCTTAAAACTTCAAAAGAGGACTGGAGAGATGGCTCAGTGGTCGAGAGCACTGGCTACTCTTACAGAAGACCTGGATTTGGTTCCTAGCACCCACATGGCACCCAACTCCAGTTCCAGGAGCTCCAACACCCCTTTTCTGGCCCCCTCGGGCATTGCATGACAGGGTAGCACTTATGTACATGTGGCCAAAACACTCATATGCATAAAATAAAAATAAATTAATTAAATAATTTTTTAAAACTGCAAAAGAGCTCAGCCTACTCTCCATCCAGGATTCTCCAGCTGCAACCCGATGTGGCTGCCCCTCCCTCAATTTTGGGACTCACCAGAGGCCTGCCTGACTGGGAACCTTCAGTT
>NW_008478052.1:0-1652 GCF_000622305.1 Nannospalax galili
CACACACACACACACACACACACACATAGGCTGGCAGGGCTGGAGACAAACTTCCTTTTAGTCTGTTACTTCCTTGAGGGTGTGGAAGGGAGGGTCCCCCTGCCTCTCTTGGAAGACTAAGTTTTTATGCACCTGGAGCTTTGGGAGGTAGCAGAGGGGCCATACCCAGGTATGGGGGACTGGAAAAAACAAACAGGAGGCACAAGAGCCTTGTCAGCCACAGGAATATCACTGGTTAGTCATGGTCAGTCACTGGTGTTGGGGCAGCTTGTCACTTGGCAGGCCAGGAGGCCCTGCTTACCCCTCTGCTGAGATTTCAAGATGTGAAAGAGCCAGCTCTACCTGCTGTGTGTGACCTGAAGGCTTAGTCAGACCTAGGAGTAGCTGGGCTCAGATTCCCTGGCTCCCATTTGGCACTCAACAGAGCAAGTAAAGAAACCTTTAGATGATCTCAGACACCCAAGGGATCCAGTCTAAACCCCTGGGTTGGCCTTCAAAGCCTTGCCACCCTGGCTACTGTGGTCTCTCTGAGCCCTTCACTCTTTGGTGGCCCTGTGTAGTCTCCCATAGCCCAACCCAGTCACATCTGGCTGCGAGGAATCTGCTCCTGGCATGTGCCCTTCCCTCTTCTCCACATTTTATTCTGCAGAGGCCTAGAGGGACTCCAGGCCAAGGTCAGGGACTACCACCCCTGGCAGACTGGCTGGCAGCTCCCTCTGCTGTGTTCCTAGGGTGTGAGTAGAGGCTTCTTCCAGAGCTGGGCCTCGGGTTACTGTGTGCTTCTGTCCCTCTGCCAGGCTGGACTGGGACCAGACCTTGCTCACTGTGGGTCCCACAGCCCCCGAGGTTAGCCAGTGTGTGGCTGGGGCTCAGTAACTACTTGTTGACAGAGCCAGGCAGGGAACGAATGAGAAAAAGGGGATGTGGGGTGAATGAGTGTGTAAAGGGTGAGGGGGGATGAGTGAAAGGTGAGGAGGAGGTTTAAAGGTTGAGATGGGTCTGGACAGGGGTCAGCTTCCTGGGATCTGCAGCCCACATGGACAGCTCATGTTGGCTGAAGAAACCAAGCCTTGAGCAGGAGTGTGAGTCCAGGCTGCCCTAGCATGATGCCCCGAAAAATGAGCACTTATCCTGCACCTGCTGTGTGCATACTTAGACTGTGCATCTACTGTGTGCATACTTATCCTGCACCTGCTGGGTCCATCCCATCACTCTCTCCGGATCACTTCATTTGTTGGACAGGCCCAGCCATTTCCACTTGGCTTGCAGCCCCTGCCCTGTCTCTGGAGATCCTTCTCCCTGCTTCTTTAGACAAAGCTGCCTCCTCAGAGACGCCTTCTTTGACCAGTTTACAGTTGCTGCTCTTCTATAGCCTTCTTCCAATGGTCTGTACCAAGTTTATCTATGTTTTTATTTCACGTTATTTTAAAGATTTTATTTTTATTATGTGTATACGTGTGTCTGTGTGTATGTGCATGTGAGCTAACATCACTGTCTCCCCTTCATACTTTCCTGACTACGTTCTTAAAATTAATTCTTAATTTTTATCTTAATTTAATGTATATGAGTGTTTTGCCTACATGTATGTAAGTACACCCATGTGTGCAATGCCCACAGAGGTCAGAAGAGAGTGTTGGATCCCCTGGAACTGG
>NW_008478053.1:0-1659 GCF_000622305.1 Nannospalax galili
TTTTTTTTTTTTTCTTTTCAGAGCTGAGGACTGAACCTAGGGCCTTGTGCTTGCTAGGCAAGCACTTACCACTGAGCTAAATCCCAACCCCTGAGAGCACAGTTGTAGATTGAGTTACTGGAGATCTGTCTGCCCTTCATCCAACTCTTATTCTTATTTTAAAATTTTTAAATTATTTTTATTTTATGTGTATGAGTGTATTGCTTGTGTATTATTGTCAGAAAAGGGCATCAGATCCCCTGGAACTAAAGTTATAGATGGTTGTTAGCCACCATGTGGGTGCTGGGAATTGAACCTGGCTCCCTTCCAAGAGCAATCAGTGCTCTTAACTGCAGAGCCTCTCTCCAGCCCCCATCCGACCCTTACTCTTAGGTGTGAGGGAGAGGGCTATTTGGAGGGCCTACCCTAAGAACAGAATGAGCCACCAGCAGCAAGCCTTCAAAAGCTGCTAGAAATGTACAAATATCATGTAACACCTCCAAACAATATGGACTTTTCTGTGGACAAGAACTAGTCCTCTCCATCAGCCCTGATCAGTCTCCAGAAAGAATCCCTCTGCTTCCAGCCTTTGAGTCTGCCCATGTCCTCTTTTTTCCTCCTCTCTCCTCCTCGGTCTCCTGTTGTCTCCTCTCGCTTTCCCTTCCCTCCCCTCCCCTCCTTTCCCCTCCTCTCTCCTCTCCTCCTTTCTTCCCTTCCCCTCCTCTCTTTTCCCCTCCTCCCCCTTCATTTACCTTCCCCTTTCCCTCCCTCCCTCCTTCCCTCCTTCCCTCCCTCCTTCCCTTCCTTCTTCCTTCCTTTGTTTTCATTTATCTGCTTGTTTGTTCATTTGCTTCTTTAAAAGAGAGTCCAACTTTGTAGCCTAGGCTGGCCTGGAACTTACTGTGTTGTCCAGGTTGGCCTCACATTTGTGGCAGTCTTCTTGCCCTCAGCCTCCTTACAGGCGTGAGCCACTGTCCCTAGCTAAACTTGTGCCTTTGGACCTCTTCCTCCCATCCTAATCTGGAATCATGATATCTGTGAGAGAACACACACTCATCAGACAGGGGAAACTGCTTTTGAGGGGAAAGGACTGAGGTTAAAAAGCTGATTATGCTAGACTAGAAGGAGTTCCTCTTCTTGCTTTTCTCACCGTGGCTCCCTTCCATCAGTTTGGTAACTAGGACCTGAGGTGGGCCTAGGCTGCACCTGGATGCCACATCTTGGCCTCACCTCTGCTTGCAGCACTGGTCAGCCCCATCCCCAACTACTCTCTTCTCCTCACAGGTCAACCATTCTCCAAGCTTCTCCACTGACTCCAAGTTGGATAAGGAGGTGAAAGACAGTCTGCTGTATGACGTGTTAGTCCTAATCAATTTGGGAAACTGTGACAAAAAGAAAGTCTTGGAGGAAGAGAGACAGCGGGGGCAGTTCCTGCAGCAGTGCCCTTCCCGGGAGATCAGGTAGAACAGAACCCTTGGCCCCAGGGGCTCTATCTTCTGAGAGGATGGCTTGTGCCAGGCCCACTTGTGACTGACAGTCTGCTAATTCTGTGGCCCTTTTTGTCACTTCCTTGAGCCTTGGGAATCTTTCTGTGAAATGGAAGTTATTATATAAGATATTAGGGAGATAAAATTAGATCATTCACACAAAGTCTTACCATACTGACTGGCACCATAATTG
>NW_008478054.1:0-1656 GCF_000622305.1 Nannospalax galili
AAGAGCAGCCAGTGCTCTTAACCACTGAGCCATCTCTCCAGCCCCATGTGCCATAGTTTAAAAAGCTGGGCCTTAGGCTACCTGTCCCAGGAAAGCTACTGGAGCAGTCTTTGATACTCAGATTTCAGATGGAGGGCAAGGCATTTCTGAATTCTGTAGCTAGACCATCACAGCAGCTACGGGTTAATAGTGTGTAGTGTATATCAAGTGAGACAAAGCCCACAGCACCAACCAAACACCCACATCACTTTGTTGTGGACTCTGTAAGAACTGCAAATATAACTGGGAAATCTGCATACATTTCCCAGTGTCTGATGGAAGGGAACCCTCTGGATCTCCTGCCCTGAGTAAATGTAATCTGTGTAAACAGCTGCCCATGCTACACAGACATGATCTTGCATTACAAAGGGAGAGGAGGCTCTGAAGGATGGCTCTCCAGATCCCACTTCTTATCTAAAGCAAAGATTCTCAACTCTCCACCCCCACCCCACCCTAAGGGAACATGAGCTTTAAAGGCATCCACAGGAATTCTTTCTTGCATGAACTGATAAAGGAAATAAAACACATGGACTAAAATACCTTCCTGATGTCTTCTCCAACAGGCACTGAATTGATTTTTTCTTTTTTTCTGCTAAGAGATAATATAAACATGCCTCATCTTTTGCAACTACTGCTTGGCATGACCTGCAAGTCCAACCACAGCTGGCAAATGCCAATAGGGGAAGAAAACCAAGGATGTTGTCAGATGCAGTCTTGGGAAAGTCTCTGGTGATCCACTGGGCCATCTGCTTCACGTGGTCACGGTGTGTAAGGGGGACAGAACTCTCTTCAATGTCTTTATAACCGTTCTTTGTTTTAAAGTCAAAGAAATTTCACTTTCCTTTCACCCTTTCACAAGAGCTCTTTTGCATCAATTCAGAACAAAGCAGAGGTAAAAGGCATAGAGCTAGTGGATTGATTTGGGCTCCTTTCCAGAGATTGAGAGGACAACACAAAGAACATTAACCAGTGAGTTTTTCTACAAAAATTTAAGTAATACAGTAAGGATTAACATAATATTTTTATGCTCTCCTTAAAATTTAAAGGTACATATATTGTAAAATAAGATTTAAAGCAAAACAGTCACTGTCTTTCCATCATTTAAGGCAGGAGAATTACCCAAAGACCTGGTTAAAATGTACCTGATTGTGAAGTCTGGGGTGTGACCCGAAAGTGCGTTTCTCACAGGTTTCTCATGGGGAAATGTACTAGTTTCTATTCATAAGACTACCCAGACTGACAGGCTGGCTGTGGGATGAGCCAGGATTTACTGATCGTTATCTCTGACCAAGTGCTAAAACTGCACCTGCTGCATTTCTGTGCATAGTATCAAGAACAGAATTAACCAGAATAACAGTGTAGACTGTTTATTGAAAAAATTGTTCTCATTCCTAAGCTGCACACAAGATTCTGCAGTACAACTGTGCTTTAATAGCCAATGAAGGACAATGGGACTAGTTCAGTGGCAGAGTGCTTGACTAACACTTGTAAGACCCTCAATTCAAATCTCTCACCCTAGCAGAAAACAAAAACAAAGACAAAAAACCCTACAGTGAATGTGTCTGTGTCTGATGAATAGGACTGATAGCCCAAGGAATATACTACCTTTCAGAGACA
>NW_008478055.1:0-1660 GCF_000622305.1 Nannospalax galili
AGCCTGGGGACCTGGGGCCCAGAGTGCGCAAACTGACCTGTTCGTTTCTCTTCCCCTGTGTCCTTGCCAATAACTGCAATTTGACTAGACCACTGGAAATCAGGTAAGATCTCAGAAATCTTTTACTCACTGTAGAACCCACGCTAACTTTAAGCGCTTTATGAGTTGCCTAACATCAGCTGTCTAAAAATTCATGAGAGAAGGGACAGGGGAGTGCGCTGCAAAGCGGCGGTCCTTGTAGAAACAGGGGGTTAGCTTTCTCAACTCTATGCCCAGTCTGTCTATAATAACAGAAAATGTAGTGTAAGAAAATAGCAATGAAAATTTCACCAATACTCTGCGACTTGGTGACGCGTAATAGAGATTTGTCAGCTCGGCTTAACATCTATGAAAGAACAAACAGGGGTGACAGGTACAGAGGCGGCCCCTTGAAATACCTGGTTATCAAGGGGACTGGAGCTCTTGGGGGCAACTTCGCTCTGGACATCTTTCCTGGATAGCAGAGCTGGCAGCTAAGCTGCCTCGTCCCCATTGTCCCCCTCAGCTGTTACAGATTCAGACACCACTCCACAAGCTGACACACCCCTGATGGACCCCCCACTCCTGACTTGGGCTCTTTAGTTTTGAGGTTCCCTTCAGGTCTCAGCTTTTCTCTTTCCTAAAATGTCAGAGATGAGCAAGATGCTTGGAGCCATCTGCTTAGGTTTTGTTGGTCAGGTCAATACCCGTGACAGCTGAATCCATTTAATAGATGCTAGGTCATTTAAAACGGCCCCTCTGTACCAGCCTTCTAGTTCCCACTCTGCTAGACAGCATTTCATCTTAGATTAGGAGTACTGGCTGGGTGTGGTAGCACACAGCCATCATCTTAGCGGTCGGGAGCTGAGCCAGGAGTCTGAGCCAGGAAGATTGTGAGTTTGAGGCCAGTGTGAAGTACATAGTGAGACTCTGCCTCAAAAAACAAACAGCAAGAACCAAAAAATAAAACTAAAATCCAAAAAGCAAAAGAAGAGGAGGGCTAGCGTGAGTTCTGAGGCCATCCCCCACCTGGCTGAACAGCTGGCTGTTAGACCTTGGACAGGCTGCCTAGCTTCCCTGAGCCATAGTGTGGTGTCTGTAAAAGGGAACGTGGGATTCACTTTGATAGTTCTAGCTCAAAGACTTTGGACAAGGGTCACAGGCTCCTGCAGGCCCAGGTACCTCTTGCTAAGAACTGCCCACCGGTGTTCCTGCTGGCTCCTCCACTGGGACAAAGGTCGTAGATCATCAGATCCATATCCTCAGGTCAGGAGACCTCAGATTTGAACCCATCTGCTCTCCTTTTCTCCCAGCGACCTCTCTTTCCCCAGGAACCTGGAGACCATCATCTCCTTTCCTGGTGGAGGGAGCCTGCAAGGTTTCGTGCTGGTGACAGTCTTGGTGGAGAAGGCCGCGGCACCTGGGCTTAAGGTATTGTCTGATCCCCCTGGCACTGTCTGCCTGTCCCCTTTCAGGCAGGGACTCAGCCAAGCTTCCCTGCCTCCCTTCCCCTGAGGTGGCTTTCTCCACCTGTAGAGACACAGCAGGCCTTGCCCTACTTAGGTCAAGTCTGAAGGAAGAGATCTGAGTTCTAGCCTTTTCTTAAAGTGTGGAGCAAACCATGTTTCCATCAACACACTGT
>NW_008478056.1:0-1660 GCF_000622305.1 Nannospalax galili
TGCAGAGGTTTTTGGTTCAATGTAACCCCATTAGCCTCCGTTTGCTTTCTTTGCTTACATTCTAAGAACCAATTGTCCAGATGAATGTTGTGGAACTTTCACTCTAGGTTTTCCTCTAGTAGTTTTATACTTTCACATCTTATATTTAAGCCTATAATTCATTTTGAGTTGATTTTTACAAAGTGAGAGACGAGAGTTTAATTTCTTTTGCATGGGACATCCAGTTTTTACCAGAACCATTTGTTGAAAATATTGTCCTTTCCCAAGTGTGTATTCTGTAATCTGTGTAAAAAAATAATTCACCTGAGTTTTATTTTTCAGTTCCCTATCCTGTACTTTTGCTTGATGTGTCTATGTATGCATATAAAGTTCTAAAGATTCTAGAAAATAATGGTTGGAACTGATGAAAAATAAGATTGATGTATACAAAAACAAAATATAAAAAGCGGCAGAATTTCTTTCTCACATTTTTTACATCTATTTATTTATTTTACAACTATTTATTTACATTTATTAAATTTTTTACATCTTTCAAAAATTTTGTTTGGGAGACATGTTTGCTATAGCACACATGTAGGGTTCAGAGGACAACTTGCAGGGGTCAGCTCTCTCTCTCTTTCCACTGTGTGGGTTCCAGTGATTACACTCAGGCCATCGGGCTTCATGTCAAGTGACTTTACATATTAAGCACCTTGGAAGCTCCAGATTAGTAGCATTTCTATACATTAATAGTAAACTTTCAAAAATAAAACTAAGAAAACTATTCCACTTATAATATTATCAAATATAGTAATTTAGGAAAATAAGTGAATGGTTTACATATTCTAAACTACTAAATATTTTTGAAAGAAAATGAGTAAATGGAAGGAACTCCTCTGGGTTCATGGCCTGGAAGAATTAACAATAAAATGTGCCTATAACGACCCAAAGGAATTTGATGATTCAATGCAATCATCAGAATTTCAATGTCATTTGTTACAGAAATAGAAATAAAACCTCTTCAATTCATGCAGAATTAGTAAAGTCTCCAATAAAACAATATTGAACAGGGGCTAGAGAAATGGCAAAGTGGTTAAGAGCACTTGGTGCTCTTTCAGAAGACCTGAGTTTGGTTCTCAACACCCATATCAGGCTGTTCATATGTCACTCCAGCTCCAAGTGATCTGACCCCCTCTTGTGGCCTCCATGCACACGTGTACACATGCAGCATATACTCACACAGATACATGCTCATAACTTAATAACAAATCTTAAAAAACAGTTGAGCAAAAAGAACAAAGCCGAAAAACATCACACTGCCTGAGTTCAGAATCTGGTATAAAGCTATAATATTCAAATCAGCATGACAACCAGCTCAAAGCAGATGCAATTCATTAAGTATTTTAAATGAATAATTTGATAAATGGGAAGAGCAATGAGTGTATAGAAAGACATATTCTGAGACTACAGTTTTGTATGATAGTTTTGGTGGGATATTTAATCCTAGGTTACAAACAAAATTCTTTCTTAATTTTGAACTTAGGAGTTTTATTCCGACTTGGGCATCCAGGATCAGTGATGGAGAAGACTGACATCATCTGGTCCCTTTCTCTTCCATCCTATCTTGGGAAACATTTTCATTGCCTTTGAATTTCAGGAGGATGTCTTGGAGTGATTGCTT
>NW_008478057.1:0-1659 GCF_000622305.1 Nannospalax galili
AACTGAGACTTTGGCAGTTGTACCAATGCGAGTGATAAAAGATGCAGTGCTGGGTGCTGGAGAGCTGGCTCAACTGTTAAGAGCACTGGCTGCTCTTGCAGAGGTCCTGGGTTTGGATCCCAGCACCACATGGTGGCTAACAACTGCCTGTAACTCCATTTCCAGGGGATACAACACCTTCTCCTGACCTCTGCAGCCATTGCATGACACAGGTGTACTTACATACATGCAGGCAGTGCACTCATACACATAAAGAATAATAAATAAAATATTTAAAAAAAGATGCAGTACTGGGCGGGTAGAATAGAGATGATGAGGTTCAAGGAAGGAGATTTAGCGGTTGTAGAGATTAGAATGTTGGACTGAGTGTATAGGCGGATACTGGAAAATTACGGGGAAGACTGATTCTCGAGAAGTTTGTAAACTTCACAGGACATAAAATGATATATTGGACATTAACACAACAACCAGCAACATCAAACAGATATTAATTTTTCATCTTTTCCACAGAGTCACTCTAAAATTGGGTGACCCCTCCAGGACACTGGAGTGCAGGAGGAGAGGGATTTGTGTCACTCTGTGAGGCTGCGTATTGGCAATGGTAGCTCTTCACGTGCCTGGTTATTCACTATCACTGCAAGATGCAACTGTGGCTGAGTTCTCTCTGATCATAGCTTTTACCCTTGTCCTTTAAAGTCTAGTATGGAAAGCCCGCTTCCCTTTCTTGCCCTTTAAATATTTACCATGAATTTCCATTTCCCATTAAGCATACCTGTCTGTGTGACTAGTTCCTTCCTGAGATACTTCTTAATTATTTGATCTTGAATCATCTTTTTTTCTTCTTGGATACTGGAGAAATAACTGTGCAGAAAGTACTTTTGAGAAACAAGTGAAGTGATGAAATCCATTTTTATAGGGTCTCAACTCTGGGTAGCAATATATGTACATTGTCTTCTTTCTTAAATGAATATGAGGCTGTGATCTCTCTGTGAGAGCAGATTAGCGTGTTTGAGAATAAGGAAGGAGAAGAGACTTGTCTGTTTTCCCCCGACAGCACTCACTTTCAGAAGGATGCGTCTGTTTCCCACCTTTATCCAGAATAAGCACCAACCTCTGCTTGGAATACTCTGGTAGAAACATAAGGTAGAGACACAGTATCGGAAAATACTGCAACAGGGTCTTCTGAAAGTTCTTGGAGTATGTGCTGTTCTTCCATTCTCCCTTCACAGGGAGAGAACTGAGCAGTGCTGAAGAGAAGCCTTTCTCAGACTGTGATTGCAGCGTCCATTTCTTTGTTCTTGATTCCAACTTCCTACAGGAGCTGAATAAGTTTGTGACCAAGTACGGCTTATCAAAATTGTGGTCAGTCCTGCGACTTTCTGTTTATGTTCTGGGAACAAATCATACACCAGACACATTAGAGTTCTGATCTTGACTAAGGCATTTCTTGGCATCTGCCCTGCCTCCACTCCCATCTCAGCCTCACCCATCCCATCTTATTCAGTACACTTCCCTGTAAGTAATGGCTATTTTCTCTTTCAGTCGCCAGCTCCCATTATAAGCAGTAACATCAAGCAATGTGAGTGTGTATTGCAGAGATTTATTTTTAAAAATATTTTATTTATCACATTTTACTTTTTTTAATTGAGATTTTTTTTT
>NW_008478058.1:0-1660 GCF_000622305.1 Nannospalax galili
CTATGTAGACCAAGCTGGCCTTGAACTCACAAAGATCTGCCTGCCTCTGCCCCTCAAGTGCTGGGATTAAAGGCGTGCACCACCACGCCCAGCAATCAAAACATTTCTTTAACCTTAAAATTAAACATTTTTTAGTTCTTAACTAGTAAATTTGTCTAAATGCTTAAAGACATACCAAATAATAGCCACAGTGGTCAAGCAACTTCAGAATTCAGAAACACAGTGATTTTTAGACACTATGAAAAAGCCAGATTCTATTTTTTATTCACTCGGATCACCTTTATTTCATTATGCATTTTATAACATCAAAGCAAAACATGACATAATTTCAGGCACTGAATCATCATCAAACTGAGTTGCAATTAAGGATAAGAACATCATTAAGTTTTAGGTAATGCTTGCAATTGTAAGTAAGCAGTGCCTTTCTATTCTTCGAGAAAATGTCAGTTAGGAGGTATCAACAATTCTCCTAAACCTAGACTGTAAGTGCCATGCTTGAATTTTTTTTGGATGCATGCCCAACAATAAATGATCCAAAATGATCTGAGGACAGCACTCCCATCCAAGAACTTAATCAGATTAATGATGTATTTGTTTTATAAAAATGAAGTACATTAAGCCTGAGAATACCTCATTTACATACTAAATGGTTGCTAGGGACCAAAAATACTAGTGGTTTTTACAAAACTGAGGTTACAAAATTGTCTATTGTCTTGAAATCTAGTAGTAAATTGCAGTGAAATGCAAAATAATAAACAAATGTTAATTAGTAGTATTTATGTATGTAAATTCATTAGATGGTGTATAGTTGTTCAAAAGAACCTAACGATGCTCAGATCCCAAAGCATATGAACCCCAGAGACAACAGGACGCCATTACTGAAGTTGGAAATGACAGTGAACTTATTTATAATGTTTTCTAGCCGATTTGACCTCCAAACATGTTCGCGTACCTCTTTTATGTTGGGGTCCTAGTTTAATATGTGCAAATATAAACAGTAAATTAACAGTCTCCGTTTCTGCCATTTTTGTTGGAAACCTATTAGCAACCTTCATCTAAAAAGAGGAAGGAGTGCTTTCACAAAATAGCCGAATATCACCAAATTACTAAAGAGGAGAACTAATAGCATTTCTAGATGTCCTCTTGAATTTTCATACACACACAAGATTGCTACACTCATTCCACAAACTTGTTTCTTGATCTTGGTGAGACAACGGTGAAAAACACAAGTCGCTACTCTATCTGCTAAGGACACTGGCAAGGAAGCAGATCACAATGCAGGACAGCTTTACAACTCAAGTATTAAAAAGGCACTCTGGAAACAAAGAAAAGCCAGCCACCAGCTCTGCTAGGGGTTAGGAGATAAATCTCACAGAGGAAACAACTGTTTACAATCCCTATCACCTGACAAGACAGAATGACATCTTCAAGGAGTGATATGAAAACAGAAAGAATTGGGAGGGATATGCAACCTAGAGGTCTATAGATATAACAGCTATATATTCATCTGGTTCTAAAAAATGGATTCAAAGTTTGCTTAAATGAGATTAAACTTATAGACCATGAAGTTGCCTTGAATTAGGTTAAGTATTTTTACATAGAAGCACAATTTTAATAACTTGCATGTATATTCAGTGACTAGATAAGACAGGGAGTTTTT
>NW_008478059.1:0-1661 GCF_000622305.1 Nannospalax galili
TTTTTTTTTCTCAGAAAGAACTGCTAGAGAATGAATCTTAGGAAAATGAGAGGATAAGTCAAGACATTAAAAAAATCCATGCTGCACAGAATAGAAGTGAAATGGAAGAAAAGTGAGGTTCCCCTATAACAACTCTGTAGTAGCCCAGGCTGGAGCTGCAGGATGACATAAGGTGTGGGCAGAGGAAATAAAGGTAATGTAAAAATTCATTGATGCCTTTGACATTTGGATTTTATAATAGGTATAGCATTTGAAAGATCTATGGAAGGGTTTTAAATTTTAGACATGAAAAGTTCAAGTGAAAAAAAGGGCAACTTTTAACTTGAGGGAAAATAAAATATGTGCAAGGAAAGAATGGAACCATAGCACAATGTTTGAATTAGGAATTGACAGCAGTTACTCATAGTGCCGAAACTGCCATGGAAGGTGGGAGCAAGGGAGAAAGATTTTGAACCGGGCAGAGCAAGTAAGAAAGTAGTGACTATGGTGCTGGTGGCCTGGGAGCTGAATCCTTATCTTTTACAGCAGGAAGCCAACAAATGCCCCAAACAATCATGGGGCAGGAGAAGCTCAACACAGAGAAACACTGAAACAAACGCCACCAGAATCAGAGTGCGACAGAGGGCGCCGTGCAGAGAGACTCGGGGATGAGACTCGGGGCTGGCCTCCACTGTGGTATTTTGAAGATCACCTGTCTTGAACTATTTTCATGTACTCGTGTGAGAAAAGGCAGATGTGACAGAGGGCAAAATGGCTCCATGGGGAAAGGCCCTTGCTGCCAAGCCCGACTGCTGAGTGCACAGTAGGAGAAAACTGACTCCTGCAAATGGTCCTCTGACCTCCGTACCCATGCCGCAGCTTTTATGCGTGTGTACACGCACGTGCATGAAGGCACATGCCACACACGAACAGAATTAATGTAAAAAATCATCACAAGGCAACTAAGAGGCTTCATCTCTGAAAACAGGGTCAAGGTGGCCCCTTGAACTGAGGGGGCTCTTGGCAGATGGAGCTGAAGGGAGCACAAGGGACCAGTTTATTAAGCCATCAGTTCTTCCCTGGACATTTGAGAATGTGGCAGACATCTGAGACAGTTTTAGGAGTTACAGGTGAAGGTCAATAAGAATATAGAGAAAAACCCACTTTAGTCACATCCTTATTACCAATGTACTTTCTTCCTATACTCTAAGTATGTATCCTTATATTTAAAGAAAAGCTGTACCTCTTACTGCTTTTCAAAAAAGCTTCTTTTGGAGGTTATTACAGAGTTCTACAACTAGTCGAATGCAGAAAATAAGTGTCTGTGAAATGTTCATCCCAAAGTGACACATCTAAAATGCAACACCCAAGGCTCAGGGAACATGGTGCAACAGGGGGCAGAAAGACTCTTAATGCATCTGTCAATTCTCATCCAGCACAGCGTCCTCATGTAACAGATGGTGATTAAAAGCCACAACTGGCCAAAGTGCAGAGAATAAGAGACTTCAGAGTGCCTGTCTGTGGGTAGGATACCTACATCAAACCTTTGCCACCCAAGGCTCAGGATCCACTGTGGAAGAGGGGCAGAAAGACTGTAAGAGCCAGGGGGAGGCGGATGACCACAAAGAGACAGAGTTTTCCAGATGACCGGGAAGTTGCTCATATGAACTTACAGCAATGGT
>NW_008478060.1:0-1661 GCF_000622305.1 Nannospalax galili
AAAGACCAAATCTGCTCATCATAGGCATACAGGAAGGAGAAGAATCTCAGGCCAATGACCTTGACTGGATCTTCAACAGTATTATAGAAGTAAACTTCCCTAAATCGATGAAAGACATACCTATACAAATACAGGAAGCACATAGAACACGAATTAGAAAGGACCAGAACAAACCCCCTACTGTATATCTGTAAAAACAGTAACTGTACAGAACAAAGAGAGAGTACTGAAGACTGCTAGAGAAAACCAACAAGTTACATAATAGAGGACAACTCATCAAAATACAGCTGACTTTTCAGTGTAAACTATAAAAAACAAAAGAGCCTGGTCCAAAGTATTCCCAGTTCTAAATGACCAAGGATGCCAACCCAGAATACTTTAACCAGCAAAATTATCTAGCATAGTCAACGGAGAATGGAAAATTTTCCATGACAGCAATAGAATGAAAGAATTCATGTCCACCAAACAACTGCTACAGAGAATGCTCAAAGCAATACAAAGGTTGAAAGGTGGGAATGACTGTACCCAAGAGGTTACAGAAAATAAAACAATGGAAGGAATAATTACAGAGACACAAAAGAGAACCAAGAACAGAAACAAATTAAAATGACAATAACCAATACACACTATTCAATAATAACTCTAAACATCAATGCCCTCAACTCCCCAGTCAAAAACCACGTATTTGCTGAGTGGATTAAGGAACAAAATCCATGCTTTTGTTTTCTTCAAGAAATTCATCTTACCCTCAAGGAAAGACATTACCTCAGGGTCAAAGGATGGGGAAAAAATACTCCATGCAAATGTCACTAAGAAGCAAATAGGTGTTAATTCTAACATCTGACAAAAACAGACTTCAAATTAAGACTACTCAAAAGAGATAAAGACAGCCACTTCATTCTAATCAAAGGAAAAATCGATCAAGATATTATAATCATGAACATATAAGCACCAAACTCTGGTGCACCAAATTTCATAAAAACAGCACTACAGGAATATAAAACATAGATTAGTCCCAACTAAGTAATAGTAAGTGATTTAAATACAACTCTGTCTCCAATAGACAAGTCAAGTGGACAAAGAATAAACTAAAATAAACCTGAATTAAATGGCCTCTTGCATCAAATGAACCTAACAGACATTTACAAAATATTCCACCTAAGCACCAAGGAATAGACTTTCTACTCAGGAGTCCATGCAAATTTCTCCAAAATTGACCATATATTGAGGCACAAAATAAACCTCAACAAATACAAAATATTTAAATATTAACATGCATTCTATCATGCCACAATACAAAAAATCTTATAATCAACAAGAAAAGAAACACTAGTTACTAAAAGAATTCATGGAAATTAAACAACACACTCCTGAATGATAAGTAGGTCAAAGAAAAAACAAGAAAAAATGAAAACATTCCTGGAATTAAATGAAAATTAAAACACAACACAACAAAATTTCTGGGACACTTTAAAAGCAGTCCTAAAGGGAGAAGTTCAGAGTTCTAAGTGCCTACATTAAAAAATCAGAAAGAGCACATATAAATGACCTAACAGTACAACTCAACTCTGGAAAGGCAAGGACAAACCAAACTCAAACCTAGCAGATGTGAAGAAATAAAAATCAGAGCAGAAATTAATGAAATAGAAACAAAGAAAACA
>NW_008478061.1:0-1653 GCF_000622305.1 Nannospalax galili
GTTTTTTTTTTTTTTTTTTTTTTGGTCTTTTTGAGACAGGATCTCCCTACAGCTCCAGTTGTCCTGGAACTATGTAGACCAAGCTGGTCCTGAATTCACAGAGATCCAACTGCCTCTGCCTCCTGAGTGCTGGGACTAAAGGTGTGTGCTACCATGCCCGGCTTAGAATGGTATTTTTAAAAGGCTGAAGTTACCTTGGTCTTTCAGGATTTATTCAAAGAGTTTTTTTTTTGAGACAGAGTCCCAAGAGCTTTTTTTTTTTTTGAGACAGAGTCCCCCTTCGGCCCCATCTGGCCTGGAACTCACTATGCAGAGATCCACCTGCCTCTGCCTCCCAAGTGCCCGGCTTAGTAAGAGCCATTCTTGAAAGAGTACCTAGGAGACTAGTAGCTACCCTTGCTTCCTAACCTTCAACCTCAACTGTGAAGTCACCTAAAGCTGCACACAGACCTCTCATTCAGGAGAGGAAGGAGGAAAGCACCTCAGTGGAAGTAGCAGAGAACAGGGCTCTCATCCCAACCTTTCTTGCTCTTTTTAGCAGGGTTCTTTTATCTCCCTGGACCTTAGTATGTTTATCTGAAAAATGGCCACTCAATTTCAAACACCACTAGTGTCCCTACACTACTTACTAATCCAAACCAACAGGACTCCAGAAATGGTGGGCTGAGAAGCTTCCAATATGGTGGGTCTGAAGACACACCCACATACCTACCTCAACCAAGTAAGGCAGACTCTTCAGCAGATCAGTCAAGGTCATGAATCCATATTCACAGGGGTTAAGGGGAGTACTGTGGGTGGTTTCATAATGTCTCCTGAGCTCATCAACAGAAAGATAGGCAGCTCCTTCCCAAGACATCAACAACACCAGTAACTGAGCGGTTAGAGATCGCAGAGACTTCCGGTTAATCAGCTGGATCTGTTTGCCAGACTCCATGTCAGCCACCTAGGGGAAAGGAGGATGCAAGCCCGTCAGAGCACTAACCAATTCAGCTCATTTCATTCTGGCTAATGAGAGCAACAGAGGTGCTTAAACAGAAGCAATGGGTTTTCTTTGTGACAGTGGACCAAAACTTTGGGTGAGCCTGGAACAGAGACTGTTCTCTCCCTCTCTGTGGGCCTGTAGCCCCAAACTCCACCCACAACCGTCTCAGGAAATTAAATTGCTGTGGTTCTCTTCTGTAATCTTTCTTTCTTGCCACTTTCCCTATGGCGAGAGACAAACTGGCTGGCGACAGCCCTGGGCTCACACTAGTGACCTAATACTGCTGTGTTCAAAGGGTGAGTAGGATAGGGCAGGTTAGGGTGGGGGCAGATGACCAGAGAGAACTGTACTTTTCTGATCAGCTAGTACTAATTTAAAAGCTGGCATTTGGAGAGATGGCTCAGCGATTAAAAACATGAGCTACTCTTGCAGAAGATCAAGTTCAGTTCCCAGCACCCACATGGTGACTCACAACTGTCTGCAACTCCAGTTCCAGGACATCTGACCCTTCTTCTGGCCTCTGCTGGTGCCAAGCATGCATGTGGTGCAAATACATACAGGCAGAAAAAAACACTCACACACATAAAATAATCTTTTTTTAAAAGCTAACATTTTTGCCAGGCTTGGGAGGCAGAGGCAGGCAGATCTCTGTGAGTTCAAGGCCAGCCTGG
>NW_008478062.1:0-1642 GCF_000622305.1 Nannospalax galili
GTGTGTGTGTGTGTGTGTGTGTGTGTGTGTGTGTGTGTGTCTGTGTATAGATCAGAAGACATCCTGTGGGAATTGGTCCTCTCCTTCTACCATGTGAGTCCTGGGATAATCAGGTCATGGAGGTGGGGGGATTGGAGGCAGGTTCTTTTACCCACTGAGCCACCTCCTGGGCCCTAATTTTTTCACAATCTCTTAAAGCTTTATTTCTGAAGTTATATTAAAGTGACCGTGCACTTCTTTTGACTAGTTTCTAGAAACACTGAGCAGATCCATGCCCTGGAGAGAGTACTGGGTTTAAAAGTGCTGCCCAAGGCTGCCTGTGATGCTGACCACCTCCTCAGCCTTCCTGGGTGGTGCAGGGCTTCAGAAAGATGCCGACAACATTCAGTTATTCATTCATTCCATCAGCAGATACCATGCAGTGTCTCCCATGTGCCAGTATCTCTTCTAGACAAAAGCGAGACCCAGAGAAAATAGGGTCCTGTCTTCTGAAAGGGCAAAGCCTGCAGGAGATGGTGCACCATACCCACACATGTGCTTCCCCATGACTGGCACCAACTTAAGTAGAAGTCTGGAAGAAGTATCATTTGTTTGGCTTAAGGAGTCAAGGAGTCCCTGTGCTTGCTCTCTTGAAGACTGGTTTCTCATCAGGTGGACGGTAGACACACATGTTCTGAGCACAGGGAGGCCTGGCACTGGGTTGGCCCAGTTCTGTTCATTAGGGATGTTATAATTTATAATACTTACAGTATACCAATTTAGCATGCTGTTTGATGTGGTTGAGGCTGACATGTACTGTGGAACCTGGAGGAGCCTGGAGGTCCCAGGGTTGTGACAATCCCAATAGCACATGGGGTCAGGTCTCTGCAGAACGAGGGAGACACGGACTTGGAATACGCACCCAAGTGCGCAGTTCTTTCGTGAAGCTGCTGGCTCTGCCCTCACCCTTTGCTGCTCTGGGCTGTAGGTAACTCCAGGCTCTGTGCTCAAGTCCTTGGGGAAGGTGCCTGCCCCCTACAGAACTTGCAATGGCTCAGCTATGGGAAAGAGGTCCTGTTTCCTCACCAGCTGGGAAGCTGCCCTGGTCCCTCTAGGAGGGAGAGATACTTTCATATCCAAATTTGCCTTCAGTAAAGACTGTTTTCATGCTGAGAATTCAATCAAACCAGATTCCACCTTAACAGCCTAAACAAATCAATAAACAGACCGGGGATTAGCAGATGCCCAGTAGTGTAGAGAAGACAGGAAAGTCCAGAGAGGGAGATAGAAATGCTGGACTTGGTCTTCGGTTTTCTGTTTACTCTTCTTCCTGTTCCTACCAGTTGCTTTCTTTGGGGTAGTTCTGTTTACATGTAGGGATTATCAGCAGAGTTCCAGGCTTAGGACCCTAACTATAGGTGAGGGATTTGACTTGAGTGGGAAAATGCTGGCCTTCCTAGAGAGGCCCCTGCTGTGCAGGAGCTGGCCCTGACTTGAGAGACTGTCTACATGGGAGGTTCCCTCAGTGTTCAGTAACTTCCTCAGCTGAAAAATGTACCTAGCAGTTGGTTCTGTTCATTGAGTTGCCACAATTAATAGCTACTTAGGACCTATCAATTTAGCAGCCAGCTGAAATAAAAAGTGAATTAAAAAGTAAAACATT
>NW_008478063.1:0-1657 GCF_000622305.1 Nannospalax galili
GGGCTACAGGGAGACCCTGTCTCAAAAAGACCAAAAAAAAAAAAAAACAATAATAATAAAATATTTCTTAAAATTTTGAAAATGAAAGGGGAAGAAAGAAAAGAAAGGCAGGAAAGAAGAAACTAGTCTCAATAGAAGTGTCTACAGCTGTGCTGAGGATGGAGGACCAGGTGTGCTGCCTCAGTCAGTGTGTGAGGAGGGCCATTGCTTGGTGCCGGTGAGAGGCTAGGGTTGTAGGGCAGGGTGGTGGCAGAGGGGGCCATGTGGTAGAACATCATGGCAGGCAGAGCCTGTGCATTGGAGGCCTGGCTTCCATCCCAAGGACCAGCTCTGTAGGGCTGTTCTACAATGTACCACAACCGATGGCTTAAACCAGCAGAAATGTACTCTCTCCCAGTTCTGCAGCTCAAGCCTGATGCTGAGGTAGCCTAAGAGCCATTCCAAGGTCTGGGGAAGAGGCTTTCTTGACCCCTTCTAGCATCTGGTCCTCAGCTGTGGCAGCATTCTTTGGATGATCTCTGCCTCGTGACCTTCTCTGGTCTGTGTCCTCACCTTGTATAAGACACTAGGACTTGGAGGTAGGGCATACCCTAAATCTAGGACTTAATCTGAGGATGCTACTTTCTGAATAATTACTTTCTGAGGTCCTGATAGGTATAAATTTTGGAGAGGGAACATGATATTCGACCCCAACCTCCAATGCCTCTCCTTACGCCTCCAGTGCTCCAAGTATTCAGTTACATGTGACATTTTCAGTACCCGTGAGTATGACTGGAGCTCTCTGCCCACCCAAGAGTAGTCGGCACCCACTTTGAAGATCCCAGGCATCACCTCTCAGCTGGTGACACCCAGGTTTCTCTCTCCAGCTCTGACCACTATCTTATACTCCAGATCTTGGTCACCATTCCCAGGATGTCCCCCCAAGCCCCTCAGACTCTGCATGCTCCAACTGAGTTCCCTCTCCTCCATCACAGAAAGGATTGCTCCACTCAGCCCAAATGTCAGACCACTGAGCAGACATACAGGCCTTACCCCCACTTTGAGCTTCTCCCTCATCAGTGGTCACCCGTCCTTCACACTGGAGACCCTGGTGGAGTCTGCTTGTGCATTCAGCCTCCAGAGTGTCTCTGCATTTTGACTCCCCTACACTTCCAGGAGCCAGGCCCTCATTGGCACTGTCCAGTGGCAGCACCACCACCCTGACGTCCTGCCTGCTGTGATCTGCTGTCTCCAATGAATACCATATGCTCTGAGGTTCTTCTAACAGGCTCTTAGAAGTCTGGTACTCCCCCGCCTCCCATGGCAGACTATTGTGTGTGGGATAAAGTCCCAGTGCTTTGACTTGAGTCGTGGATCTGCCACAATTCACCTGTGCTGACTTGTCCAGTCTATTCTGGGCACTAGCTGTACTCCAACCACAAAGCTTTTCTTTTCTTTCTTTGTTTTTGTTTTGTTTTGTTTTTTGAGACAGAGTCTTACTATGTAGCCCTCACTGGCCTCAAACTCACTATGTAGACCAGGCTGGCCTCAAAGTCACAGAGATTTACCTCTGCCTGCCTCTGCCTCCTGAATGCTAGGACTAAAAGACGTGCATTACCTTGAACTTCCAATCCTCCTGCCTCTGCCTCCCAAATGCTGGAATTCCAGGTGTGCACCA
>NW_008478064.1:0-1662 GCF_000622305.1 Nannospalax galili
ATATGTTAAAGCTATAGTGAAATGCTTCTTCTAGTCATGTAGTTATTAAAAATAAAAAAGAGAACTCTTATGTGCTTACAGGTAGAAAAGCAACTCAGCACAGTGGAAGCACGCCTGTGTTAACAGTCTCCGAGCTACAGGACTACAGTAGGGGATTTTACTGTTTTCCTTTGAAGAAGAAACCATAAAAGGAGATCTTGGCTGATTCTTGAAGACAGGCCAATTTTAGGACTCAGAGAATTCTCCAGGGAGAGTCAAATCAGAAACTGTTGATGGAGTTCAATCAGGAAGAGTTGGGCTCCCATTCAGAATCACAATGTTGTTCTTTGCTAGACTGGAGGTGGCCTCACTCATCTCCCTGAAGTGCTAATGCATAATCACAGACTGCCTTGAGGGGGCGGGGAGGACTGCTGTGGAAAGGGTGGCTATGAGATCTCAGCACACAAAGATTTCTGGATGGAGAGAGAAGTGTAGGCAAGCTGCGGGCCTGATCTTGAGGCTGAATGTACTCCATTCCTTAGATTGCTTTCTTTAGATAGTAAAACTTCACATTTTATGTGAGACTATAGAAAAACCAGTTGTGTATGTTAAAGACTACCTCTCCATAGGTACTATGAAGGGAAAAGGGAAAATAATGAGGAAGGAGATAGGGTTTAAATGGGAGGGTCGGATGGAGGAGGAGGTTGGGGGAGGGATAACTTACACTAAGGATGTTTGAAAAAGCTTTATAGATACGCATATAAAAGAGTTTAATTAGAGTTACCTATACAAGCATAATGTTCCTCCCAGACATCATAGGTTACCAAATAAAAAGCCCAGTGTCAGGTATGAGATGCCTCCCCTGAAATTATTGGTCAAGGGTGTCCCAGATACCTCTCCCCAAACAATACAGACTATTGCCATTGCTCTTGGTTGCCCATGAGAACTTGCTGAAGTTGTCCACCTATTGTTGAAGACACCACGTGTTTTGGTCACACAGGACATGGAGAAACCAAGTTGGTATTGATCAGGAAGATCCCTCCCTTCTGGCTAGCTTTCATAGTATCAGAAGGTGCTATGCAGGCTGCTGGGGGAAAGAAGTCATCAACAATCTTACCCAGTTGCTAATGCTGTGAGCTACAGTAATGACCTGAGTGGCAAGATATGCCCATAGGTACATGACTAGCATGAATATTATAGGGGTAATCAACTTCTTTCTGATTGGATTTAAGCCTTGCTCCAAAGAGGAAATCCATGTCTGGTACTGTAAATCTGGCCAAGGACCCATGGTTGGGGAGCTTATAGGTCCTAGGGGTGAACCTACTACAGTTTTGCTAAATGAACATAGTATCAAACTTCCCTCTGAATCTGTATCTGTACCCATAGATTAGTGTAGCTTTCAGACCTCACCAGAGGTTTCTTTGTGTAGTGAATGGTGGTTAACACAGAAACTCAAATTGGTCAAAGTTCAAAAATAAGTGTCTGTGGAGTGCTCAGTCACAAATGGAACATTTGTATCATACTTCCTCCCCCAGAGGCTCAGGGATTGTTGCAGAAGAGGGGACAGAAAGATTGTAAGAGTTGGAGATCATGGAGGACCTGGGAGAAACAGTGTCTTCTGGACATGACAGGAACACTGCACTCATGACCTCACAGCAGCTGTGGTTGTTTGTATAAGGCCTG
>NW_008478065.1:0-1662 GCF_000622305.1 Nannospalax galili
TATGTGGGTGTCATAGTATATCAGGTCTGAGGCAAGGTCTTAAGAGGCTTCATGTCTGTATTGCCTGTCTCTCATATTCCTCTGAGAAAAGTTTTGATCACTCCTATCCTTTTAATCTAAGTCCCAGAAAAATTGTACATGGGGTAGAGTCATCCCAGCCAGGTCCAACCAAACCCATAGTTTGAGTCAAAGATACCTAGCTAAGCCCAGACTAGATTTTATTGTCTTCTTATGAGCTACAAATGGGTGAAAATAAATGATCTTTTATTTTAGCTGCTAAGGTTGGTCGCTGTCTTAATTTCATTTCCTGTTTCTATGATAAAATACCCTGACAAAAGTAACAAGGGAGAAAGGGTTTATTTTATTCTGGCTCGTGGTTCCATCATAACGGGGAAGTCACATCAGCAGAAGCCTGAAGGGACCGCTTGCATTGCATCCATAGTCAGGAGCAGAGAGTAAAGCGTAGGAGCATGCTAATGCTTAGCTTACTTTATCCAGTCTTATTCAGTTCAGGGTCCACTGCACAGCACATGGGGCCACCAGTAGTGCATGGATCATCCCACTTCATTTAACATAATAATCTCCCACAGGTGTATCCACAGGTCAATCTGATCTAGACAGCCTCTGAGACTCTTCCTAGGAACTTCTACATCTCAAGTTGACAAACACCAACCAAAACAAAACAAACAGAAGACTTCAGGTACTTTTTGTGCTTCTCAGTTTCAGTGGCAACAGCTGAGTGGATGTCTTGAATCATAATCCATCTGACCCCTTCCTATCTGTACTTCTTCCTTAAGTAAGGAATTAATTGATGGAGTCGTGAAGAAGAAATTGGAGTTAGGCAGCAATTAGATTATTTCCATTAGCATTGGGTGCTAGGTATCCTCTGGGGTATTTGGTATTCTGATCAGCATACATTTGACCAGACTCAACACATGCATGAATGAATAAGATGTGCAGAGACATTTATTAGGTCAGGACAGTCATATGTTTCAGAACTTAGTGGATTAAATTTGAGCTATGGCATCAGAGGGCCAAGGACCTCAAATATAAGAGACCTTCACTACTGTTAGCCTGTAAGGGATAAAGTTGGTATTTTAACCTCATCTTCTTTACTGTGTCTTACTTATGAAGATTCTCTGAAGTGAATAATGTAAGAGAGATATAATCATTAAGAGGCTTTAAACACTAAGATCTAGAACCTGGGCCAGGAGACTAAAGGCCGGTGTTTCAGGCAGTGAGGTAGTTGGCAAAAAATTCTTCTTCCATGGTGGTAAGGATGATAATGAAGAGCGGAGATTTAGATTTTTCAATTCATTTCACTGAGCGCATTCAGCTTGGGTTTTGAGAAAGGAAAGATTGTAATTAATTAATATATGTGTGTATACACACCTAACACAAAACACCAAGTATGTGCTTCACAAATATGAACTCATTTAGTCTTCGTAGTAACATAATAGAATAATGTTAGTCTTAATATGTTTACACTGTCACTACAAAATCCATAGACAAAGGTGGCTGTGATGGTTGATGTTAACTGTCAACTTGATAGAACATGGAATCACATAAGAGACAGGCCTCTAGGCACAGCTTTGAAAGATTATTTAACCTCTGAGCTTGCCTGTGAGAAATTACAACGATGAGGTTAACTGAGGTGGAAAC
>NW_008478066.1:0-1634 GCF_000622305.1 Nannospalax galili
GAACTCACAGAGATCTGCCTGCCTCTGCCTCCCGAGTGCTGGGACTGCAGACGTGCGCCACCACACCCGGCTAGTTGACTTTTTTTATCATTTGGTGTCTTTGAGGTTGAAATTGTCTACTTGGAGCGGTACATTAGGCCTGGCCACTCTGAAGTCCTGTCCAGTGTCTGATCTGTCCTGTGCTTTGAGCTGGGGTGGCACTGGGCTCACTGGAATGTTTCAACCTGCATGGCTGGGGAGAAGGTCTGGCCAGGTACTGCCTCCAACTACCCTGACTTGGCCTCAGTGCCCACTAACTGCCTCTGTACCCCACAGGCCTTCCCGTTCTTGGCAGCTTCAGCTTCCCAAGTACTGGGACCCAAGGCCTGTGACGCTGGCTCAGGCACATTGATGAGGGAAGGTCCACCAGGCTCCGTGGGCCCCGTGGTCTTTGAACAGCAGCTCTGCCTTTGACACTTCTCAACCCCATCATGCCTTTGTCAGTGTCATGACCCTCCCTCCCACCACAGTTTTCTGCCCATGTTGGCCTTTGTCTCTCTCATCTTCTTTAACTTTTTCGTTGTTTTAAGAAGGTGTCTTGTAGCCCAGGCTAGATGCCAACTCACTACTTAGCTAAAGCTGATCTTGAGCTTGACCTCCTGAGTGCTGAGGTGACAGGTATGCATCACCACGCCTGGTGTCATGCTTGGTTTCTGATGCCCAAGCTGGGCCTGACTGGTTCAGGTGAACAGCCTAGGATGGCCACCAGGACAGATGGACGGACAGCTAAGCCCTTGAGTACCATCCTCCAGTCCTGTGTGACCCTAGTGCTCAGCTAGGCAGTGACTTCATGCTGACCTGTACTGGGCTTCAAACCCAGACCCATGGCCCACCATGGAGCCACATGCTGCCCGTCCCTTGGTCCTGGCTGTAGTGACTGTTCTTTTGGGGCAGCAGGACCCTTCATGGCAGAGTAGGGCCTGTTGGGGAACTGGAGCTAGTGGTCAGGTGGATGGTAACATGCCACCCATAAGGGCAGAGCCAGACTACGGAGTCATGGGGTGGCAGGAGGGCACTAAGCCTTCTAGTGAGCTCCAGGACATCCCTCAAGTCACCCTTAGGCACAAGAAGCCACAGCTGCGGCCCAGTGACCTGTGCACACCATATCACCCATATCTACCGGGTTACCAGTGCCACTGTGTCACCTGTGCCTCTGTCACCCGTGCTCACCATGTCACCTTTGTCTCCTCCCATGCAGCCAGCTGGGCTTGAATATTTATGCATCACCTGTAGCTTCTGCACCTGTCTGGGGTACTGGGTGGGGCCCTGGAGTGGGCAGGCCTGAGGGGCCACATGAGCATGAAGCCCTGGCTCCTTAAGTGCCCAGCCTCACACATAGTAGGGAGTGCAAGAGCTTCATGGCCTCAGTGTCCAACGTGCCTCAGTGTCCACCAGCCCTGACTGTGGCCGCAACAGCTCAGGGACATAGTGGCTGCCATGGGGCCCGAGATGATCAGCTGGGGGGGCTTCGTGCATGCATGTGCAAGTGTTTGTGTTTAGAGGCAGGATCTTATGTAATGTGCCTGTGTGCATTTGGAGGCAAAGTTTTATGTAAGTGTGTGTGTGTGTGTGTGTGTGTGTGTGTGTGTGTGTGT
>NW_008478067.1:0-1628 GCF_000622305.1 Nannospalax galili
GAGAGAGAGAGAGAGAGAGAGAGAGAGAGAGAGAGAGAGAGAGCAAGTGAAGATTGCAGTCAGTCCTAGAGAATGGGTTTGGTTTCTCTTTCTTCTGGAACTAATCAGTTTGGGATTAATCTGAAATGAACAGCTTCCATTCCCTCACGTTGAGATTGCAGGCTCCAGCTGCTTTGGAAAGCATACAGTGAAATTTTAGACTAAATATGACAAGAGAATGTAAATTAATTACACAAGTCATATATGATGTGAGCCATTTGTAAAGTTGACTACGAATGAGTTACACACACGAAATTCATTATCACTTAAGAAATGAGTCTGTTTGCTTCTACATAGGGAGGGGAAGAATTAACTGTGCAAAAAGCATCTCAGAAGCTAGAAATGTCCAAATTACCCTTCTCCACCGGCTTGAGTTCGAATCACCTGACTGTTAGGATAGTCCTGTTCACTCACTTGTTAACTCATGCATGCTGTTAGAGAAAAGAAATGGAAACTCCAGATAATGTGTTTAACTTTAGTACCTAGAGTATTTGAAAGGGCATATGAATAGAAGATAGATATCTATGGTGTTTAATCTCTTCAGGATTTTAGGCCTCTATGGTGTAAGAACTGGTAATAAGCAATGTTTAATACTCTGAGGTAATTGGTTTCTATATGATAAACTTGGTAAGTTTCAAAGAGAGGACTGTTAAAGTTGCACTGAGTTAAAATTGTTACATATAGGCTCTAAACATTGAAAAATAGTAAAATGCAGATCATCAGAATGCATACTCTGGGTGCCTTTGTCCAAAGTGATTCATAATTGATTTGAAGATCTCATTTTCACAAAGTAAAAGTGTGAAGTAATGACGTATAGACCACATTGAGTGTGTGTGGGGGTTAATGTTTTTGTGTGTGGTGGCTGCACTTGCTAGTGGGTTTGTGCACACATGTGCATAGGTACACATGAATATCAGATATTAATGCCAATCATCCTCTTGCATTGCTATCCACTTTATTTATTATTTATTTATTTATTATTTATTTATTTTGTTTATTTATTTATAGACAGGCTGTCTCATTGAACCTGGAGGTCATCAACTGACTGGCCAATGAGCTTTAGGGTTCTGCCTGTCCCTGACTCCCAGTACTGGAGTTATAGTGAAGTCTCCATTTCACAGTGGTGCTGAGGATCTGAACTCAGATTCTTATGTTTGCGTGGAAAGCACACTTTATCCACTGAGCCATCTCCAAAAATCCCTATATTCCCAATTTTGAAAATTATCCCAAAATGCACACCTTGGATTGTTTCTTCTGCTTTAACAAATAGTCTGTGGTTGGGAGTCACTGACCTTGCTTAGCACTCTTTAGATATTGAATACTGAGAGAGGAGCAGAGGGTCCTGATAGGGGTCATGAAGTCCTGGTCCGAAGGACAAAGTTAAATAGATGAATAAAATGTTAATGTACACATGGTTCTCTTTCTATGGATGTGAAACTTGGCTTATTTTCCCAAATTATTTTTATCATTAAGTCCCACTTGACCTTTTTTTTTTCTTCTTTTTATTTTTTATTTTTAGAAGAAGCATTTCATTACACCTTTAACATACTCAACAACAATTTCCAGAGCAAAGATACATCTCTTTCAAA
>NW_008478068.1:0-1662 GCF_000622305.1 Nannospalax galili
TAAAGAAGATCAACTCTCCCTCACCCAGCAGTGATCAACTGCCAATAGTTTTTCAGCTAAGGTTGGGGCCTCCTGCCCATTTCCCCAGTTCTATGCTGGGGTCTTTTCTGGTTTGAGTTTGCATAGTTTTGAACATGCTATCACTATTGCTGTAAGTTCATCTGAGCAAGTTCCCAACCACCTGGAAAACTCTATTTTCTTCTGGCATCTGCCACCGCTGGCTCTTACAGTTAAAGAAAGATTTTTTTGATTTATCATTTTCTTAAATGCAGAGTCCATGTCTTATATTTCCAAAGCAAGCTCTTGAAGACTTTTTGTCAATAAATCCTTGAATAAATTTCAAATGAGGTAGTGTAACAGAAATATGACCAGCACAAGTGGATTTGTGATAGGCGAAATGATGGTCCCTCCAAAAGGCCCATGTCTGCATCCCTAGACTCGGTAAGTTATGCTAAATGGCCTAGGGAAATTAAGGTTGCAGATAAAATTATGGTCATTAATCAGTTGACCTTGAAAACAAACAAATACTCTGATGTGCTGCTTAGTTTTAGCTGTCAACTTGACATAACATAGAATCCCCTGGGGAGGCAGTCTTGATGAGGAAGCAGAAACCTCACAAACCCCTCAACTGCCTAATGGATAAGCAAGTGTGGTATGTCCACACAGTGGAATGTTGTTCAGTACTCAAAAAACAAAGCAACATTTATGAATCTTGAAAATATAAATGAAAGAAATCAGTTACAAAGGAATGCATATTATATGGCTATTTACATGAGTGTCTGGAACAGGAGAGTCCATGGAGACAGAAAATAGATTGGTGGTCACCAGGGAGTTAAGGGTGGAGAGGTTAGAAGCAAACAGAGTGACTGATAATGTCTATGAGGTCTTTTTTTTGGGGGGGGGGTAAAATGTTCTATGATCAATTGTGCAATATTGTGCTAAATTGTGAATTTAATAATGTTATGTATTTTGAGTTTGTGTGGGTGCATGTGTGGGTGCATGTGAGAGTCCATGCACATGTACATGACTGTATATGTGGTGGCTGTCATTCTTCAGGTGACACCCACATCATTTGTTGAGGTAGAGTCTCTCACTGGGACCTAGTGCCCACCAACTCCACTAGGTTGACTGACCAATAAACTCCAGGAATCTGCTTGCCTCTGCCTCTCAGTACTGAGATTACATGCATGTGTCAACAAGAACAACTTTTTATGTGAGTGTTGGAGATTGAACTCGGGTCCTCATGCTTATGTGCCAAATACTTTACCAAATAAACCATCTCCCCAGCCCTGAATTAAACGTTTTAAATGTAAAGCTTTACTGGAAAAACTAGTAGACTTGCTGTGGAGACAGGACAAACTTACCATCTGAGGGGCTCAAAACGCAAGTAGAATCAGGAGAAAAAGAGAAACATTCCTTTCATTCCTGGAGCATATTTTAATCCAATATAAAAGTTTGGCTCTATAATTCTCTTTGTTTGTTTGTTTGAGACAGGGTTTCCCTTATAACCCTAGCTGTCTTGGAATTCAAGACATGAATTGACCAGGTTGACCTCAGTCTCACAGAGATTTGCCTGCCTCTGCCTCCCAGTGCTAGGACTAAAGTGGTGTGCCACCATGCCCAGTTCTATAATTCTCTTCCTTTTAAAAACCAACCAACCAA
>NW_008478069.1:0-1660 GCF_000622305.1 Nannospalax galili
ACTTGGGAGGCAGAGGCAGGTGGATCTCTGTGAATTCAAGGCCAGCCTGTTGTACATAGAGAGTACATAGAGAGTTCCAGGCCAGCTGGGCTACAGAGAGACCCTGTCTCAAAAAGACCAAAAAAAAATAAAAAAAGTTGTACTGTATTTTGTATTAAGATATTAACATGAGACCTTGGGACAAACAAGAAATGAAAAGGTTATGGCTTATAGTGATGTGTTTGTTAAAGGATCAATTGTGCTGGTTACTTTTTTCAACTTCACACACAAACTAGCAATACCTGGGTGGAGGGAACCTCAGCTGAGGAATTTCCTCCATCATACTGGCCTGAGGATATGCCTGTGATGCATTTTTTAAATTGTTAATTGATGTAGAAAAGCCCACTGTACTGTGGGGGGTGCATCCCTGGGCAGGTGGGGCCTGGGCTATATAAGAAAGATAGCTAACCAAGCCAGGGAAAACAAGTCAGGAAACAATATCCCTGTATGATCTCTGCTTCAGTTCCTGCCTCTAGGCTCCTACCTCATTTCCCTAATGATGGACTGTTATCTGGAAGTGTAAGATGAAATAGACCTTTTCCTCCCTTATGTTGCTTTTGGTCATGGTGTTCTATCATGATAGAAAGTAACTAGGCCACCAGGTGTGTGGGAGACCAGTAGTTTGGGGCCAGCCTGGGCTATATAAGCCTCTCTCAAAAAACAAACCAAAATAATAAAATTTTATAAATATTCTATTTCATCTGACCAGTATTTATTGAGGAGATAATTTTTATGCTATGGGCTGTGGTTATCAAGGAATCATAATTTGGGAATTTCTTTATTCCATTTTATCAGGAGCAGGGATGGTCCCACAGGCATTGATGTGAGGTGGAGCTGCCCTAAGGCACACTAACACTGCCACTTCCCACCTTAGAGCCCAGGGTGTCTGGGACACAGCAAGGGAAAGTAGTTCCCATTCATGCCTGTGTAATCACTATGCAGGCTTAAACCTGCTTAAACCACTTCTTTCAAGTTCATGTGGCCTACTTCTTCTGTGGAAATAGCTCTCCCTTGGCAATGTTGCTGCCTTGCTTTTGGTACCCCTGGTTTCTGCTCTGTGGAGACTTTCCTGACTTTCTTGAATGTCACGTTATGTGTTACTTATGTGTTAATGTTTGTGTTAATGGCAGATGACATCTCAGGTGGGGGGGCCTTAGTTTCTTTTCCTGTTGCTGTGATAAAATTCCCTGACAAAGGCAATTTAAGGGAGAAAGGGTTGATTTTGGATCATAGCTCAAGGATACAGTCCATCATGATGAGAAGTCAAGGCAGCAGGAACTTGAGGCAACTGGTTACATTATGCCCACCATCAGGAGGTAGAGGGCAGTGAATGCTTGGGCTTGTGCTCAGCTCACTTTTTCCATTTTATACAGTCCAGTTTCCTAGCCCAGTGAATGGTGCCACCCACAGTGGGCAGATCTTCCCACCTCAGTTATCTAATCAAGATAACTTTCCACAGGCATATCCAGGGGCCCATCTTTCAAGTGATTCTAGATCTCATCAAATTGAAAACTGACATTAACATGGTTGTCAATTTGATGGAATCTATGTAAGGTAGAATGGAAAGACAGGGAAGCCAGGCGTGGTGGTGCACGCCTTTAATCCCAGCACTCGGGAGGCA
>NW_008478070.1:0-1659 GCF_000622305.1 Nannospalax galili
GCTTCTCTGAAGAATTAAGAAAAGCTGGAAGACTTACAAAGCTGCATATCTATGGCCTGATAAACTACTGAACTAGAGCCTGGCTGTTACATTATCTCCTGAAAGCATGAATTATTCCACCTATCTCTTTAGTATGCCTTAAGGTGAACCCACCTTCCTATGGGTGGCTCCCTGGGCCATGTTGATTGACCTGGTCCAATGGGAATGTAAGGTCTCCACCCAAGCCTTAAAAGGAGCCTGTCTTGCTAATGTAGCACTGCTACATTATTCCCTTCCAGGCAGGCATGGTTGAAGTGGCAAAAGTGACTTCATTTTGTTGTAACTGACTTTTGTTCACCTGGTGTTTCTGCATAGTCCCCACCCCCACTCCTGTAGTCAGCCAGGCAGAACCAGTCTTATGAAGGGTATACCTGCATTTCAAGGGATACATTCTTTCTACAATACTGGAAAACTTAAAATAGCCAGGTAACATTCCTCTCCCAGCATCTCCACAGGGCCAGTTGTTTCCACGATTCTGAGAAACTTGTTTTTTCTAACTGTAACTTTTTGTTAAACCAAAAACTTCTTTAACTCACCTGCCCCTGATTTTGTGTAACTGTGATGATCTGATATAACTATGGTTATTGGCTCAGCCCTTGGCATGGTATAATTATGGTTTTATGCTTTATAAACCATGCCCTGCTTCTCCTTGAGGTCAAGAGTTCTTTTCGGCACGCTAGCCCCTCTTGACTTATGACTATCAATAAAGGACTCCTAAGTCAATTATCATTATGTTGGGTTTCTCTGGGACTCTTGCTCTCTATTACAGTGCTTATTTAGGAGAAGAGAGAGAGCTTCTTTTTGGGATTCCTGACTCACTTTGGCATTCAAAAGACCCAAGAACACCCTTGGAAGTGCTGCTTTGGGGTCCCTGCCCTAACTGACCAGTTTCTATCTCTGTTCTTATTAGTGATGCATGATATTTGTTGAAACAAAAGCACAACTCTCACCTCAAATGGGATAAGGGACAATTTTCTGTAGAGTCAAATATGAGTGACCATGGCCTGGGATCACAGATTCAGGTTACACTAAATTCCATGTTCCAACTCAGAAGCAGTTTCATGAAGTTTTTGTAGTAACAGAGCAAAGAGGAGTCATAAATCAAAACACTTTTCAGATATGTTGATGGAAACATTAAATAGATGGTTACAGAAAAAGAAATATCTGCTCTAGTCTTCAATGTCTATCTGATGACATTCAGCCTTTCAGTTGGTGGGATGTAGAGCTTTGTTAATACATTCCAAAAGGCTTTTTATCTGTTAGTCCCAGGATATTAAGTCAGAAACAGAGGTGGGCAAAGAGTGGCTATTTAGCAGGTTAAAGATGACTCAAGATAAACGGTAATTAGGCTCTGGACCTGCAACTCCAAACACTCTACAATCACTGAAGTTTTAAGTAGTTGATCAGCCTTCGCAGAAAGTTCAGTTTCAAGATGGCAGTTTTTCTTGGAAGTTTTGTTCATATATTCTTTTTAAAAAAAATATTTTATTCTGTTATTTATTTATTTATTTTGGTCTTTGTGAAACAGGGTCTCCCTGTAGTCACAGCTGGTCTGGAACTCTCTACGTGTCAGACCAGGCTGGCCTTGAACTCACAGAGATCTGCCTGCCTCTGCCTCCC
>NW_008478071.1:0-1662 GCF_000622305.1 Nannospalax galili
ATGATGACATACTGGAGCATTGTGATGGCACATTGGAGCATTCTGATGTGACATGAAACATTGTAACAACAAATTGGAGCACTGTAATGACCCATTAGGGTATTGTGATGGCACATTGAGTGTAGTGATGTCACAGTGGTGCATTGTGATGGCACACTAAGCATTGTGATGGCATAATGGATCATTGCCAAGACGTATTGGAGCATCGTAAGGACACACTGAGCATTGTGATGGCACATTGAGCACTGTGATGACACATTGGGTGATTCTGAAGGCACACTGTGCATGGTGATGTCATATTGGACCATTGTGATGACACCTGAAACATTGTAATAGTGCATTGGAGCATTGTGATGACACATTTCTGCACTGTGATGATACACTGAACATTGTGATGTCACAATGCAGCATTGTGATATAAAATTAGAGCATTTTTCATGACACATTAGGGCATTGTGATGCATATTAAGCTTTGGGATGATACGTTGGAGCATTGTGAGGTAACATTCATCACTGTGATGGCACATTGACCATTGTGATGGAACATTGGTGCATTGTGAGGGGACGTTAAGCACTGTTGTGGCATATTGAGCATTGTGACAACATATTGGTGCATTTTAATGTCACACTGAGAATTGTGACATCATATTGTATCATTGTGATGACACATTGGGGCATTTTGATAACATGCTGAGCACTGTAATGACAGATTGGTGTTTTGTGATGGCACATTGGAGCATTGTGATTCACATGAAACATTGTCATAGTATATTTGAGCATTGTGTGATAACATTGGAGCATTTTAATGGTGCCTTGGGGCATTGGGATATTGCATTAGAGCATTTTGGTGACACATTGGGGCCTTGGAAAGGCATACAGGGCATTGTGACGAGATATAGGAGCACTGTATTGGTGCAATGGAGCATTCTGATGTCACATGAAACATTTTAATAGCAAACTGGAGCATTGTGATGATACATTGGGGCATTGTGATGTCATATTGAGCACGGTGATGACACATTGGAGCATTGTGTGGACACATTGGTACATTGTGATGTCACACTGAGAACTGTGACATCACATTGTAGCATCATCATGACACATTGGAGCATTTTTTTGGCAGACAGCATTGTAATGACACATTGGGGCATTATGATGACATTGGAGCATTGTGATAGCATATGAAACATTGTCATAGCATATTTGAGCATTTTGCTGTCACATTGGAGCTTTTTGATGACAATTTGGGGCATTTTGATGGCACACTGAACCTTGTGATGACATAGTGGGGCATTGTGAGAGGAAGTTGAGCACTGTGATGGCACATTAAGCATGGTGATGACACATTGGGGCATTGTCAGGACACATTGAGCATTGAGTTGGCAAATTGAGAACTGTATGACACAGTGGGGCATAGTGATGGCACACTGAGAAATGTAATGTCTCACAGGAGCATTGTGATGACACATTGGGGCATTGCGCTCACATAAGGTTATTGTGATGGCACTTTGAAAACTGTTATGACATATTGGTGCATTGTGAAGGCACATTGAACATTGTGCTGGCACATTGAGCACTGTGATGACATACTGGGTCATTGTGATGGCACAATGTGCATGGTGATGTCACATTGGAGCATTGTGATGACACATTGGAGCATTG
>NW_008478072.1:0-1662 GCF_000622305.1 Nannospalax galili
AGATCTGCTGCCTTTGCCTCCCAAGTTCTGGGATTAGAGATATGTGCCATCTTACCAGCCAAAGGAGAGCTCTTTTTGTGGCTGTTTTTTGTTTGTTTTTGGAGAAAGTGTCTTCCTATAGCCCCAGCTAGTCTGGAACTCTCTGTGTGGAGAGAGTTCCAGGCTGACCTCAAACTGACCTCAAACTCACAGAGATCTACTTGCTCATTACAAGACCAGCTCGTCGCCACTATGATGAACAAACTGTATATGCCGTCTCTCAGTTTGCACTCCGTGACATCATATCAATAAACTATTTTTGGTAGTCTTAGAAGGTGGTGAGTGCATTTTGCATGTGAGAGAAATATTGATAACTGTGACGAAGTCTACGAATGTGCCACTTTTTAAATGGTCACCAATTATTTGAACTCTTCTTGGTAATAGGTAGGATTTATTTCCTTACTCTGAACTTATGACTTGTTTGTAAAATAGAACATTTTAGAAGACAATTTAGCAGCTTCTGAATATTGTACTAAATAGTTTGCTACCTTTTTAAACATTTTAAAAAATATATTATTAAGGTGTATGTATGTGCACATGTGCATACCCTTGCATGTGGATACCTTCTCAGGCATGTAGAAGTCAGAGTACCATTTGCAGGATTCTCTTTTCTCCTTCCACGGCAGAATCTGGGGATCAAATTCAGATCACCAGGCAAATGCTTTGACCTGCTGAGTCATCTTGCAGGCCCCAGTTTGTTATTCTTTCTGAATACTATGTGAGCAAGCTCAGGCTACCCACCTGGAGAGAGAGAAAATGAGGTCAGGATACCTGTTCACCTGAGGCCCCTTAACAGGACTTCAGCTGTTCCAGTGACACCAAAGAGGTCCGATGAAAAATCCCGTAGCCTCTCCCAGCAAATAAAGGCACAGACACAGTATTTTGTAAAACCTTATTATGACCTATTATTATAGGTATCTAACAAAGATATGTTACATAGCATTTTAAAGTAATTTAAATCATAGCACCAAGTGACACAATTGTAGAACTGAAATCTTAAACTTATAAAAAATTGTATTCATGTTCAGTGAAAGATGATCATGTTGGGATAATCTGCTTCCCTGATTGACACCTGTTTATCAATAGGCAACTTTTGGGTGTGGCCACTGATAGCATTCTAACCAATCAAGTGGCAGCATATTTTTGTATTTTTCTGTAACTAATTGTTTAGAGTATTGTTCTATTTTGTTCCTTCGGTTTTATTTAAACACGACTATTAAACAAAACCATGGAACAGAACTTTTTAACCCAGCCTTTAAAATTTCTCATCATTTTTCTGAAAAAAAAATTTAGTGGAATATTCGAAGCAATGCAGCTGGAGGGTGATTTGAAAGCCGTGCTGTCAGGATTACTTCATTCACATACGTCCACAGTCCCTCCAAGTAGCTGAGAAAAAGTGACATCGATCCCAGATACATCTTAAATCACAACTTGACTGACTTTCCTGAGCTTATCAAAGTAAAACTAAGAGACTCACTTAAGTACGCCACATCTTCTCTCTGAAGATGAAGTCAGACCTGACACTTTTGTGCAGCAGAAGAGAAAGCCAGGCCACAGTGTGAATTCTGAGCTTGTAATACTGTGAACTAAGTGTCTCTGTTCTATATTTAAACCCCACACCTC
>NW_008478073.1:0-1662 GCF_000622305.1 Nannospalax galili
CCAGCCATGTGACCATGTGGTTACCATGTATGAAGTAGGCTTTGTGTCAGAAAATGCTGCCCAACTGGCAGCATATGTGAGTATATTATAGACAAGTCTAAGGCAGTCTGGGCTAAGCTAGGATGTTTGGTGTTAAATGCATTACTGATTTGTAATACTTTCACTTACCATGGACTTGTTCTCAGTGTAAGATGAGACATATCTGTACTGTGTTTTCTAACACAGACTTGGCTATGACATTAGAAATGTCAGAATGGCCTGTCATTTTGCTGCACCATGTAACTCCACCAGCTGGGAGCTCATGACTTGAATTTTGCACCTTTGCTTTTAGTACTGCTCTGACTGTGTAGCTATACTTTACTGGTCAGATAAATTCCAAAGAGCTGCTCCTAAGGTCAAAGTTCATCACAAGATCACACCTCAGGTTCTTACCTTGACATCTGGGAGTGTGCACATTGGAGTTCACTACCCACTCTTGCTTGCTCTGGATGGGAGAGAATTAGGTAGAGTGTTTTCCTTACCACTCTTCCTTGGGTGGGATTTGTTGTCGTCCCCGCACTGCCCTGTCTTGCCAAAGCCCTTCTTTACCTCTACTGTGTGGTACAGACAAACGTTGAACCTACATGATGAGGGATTTGTGCTCTATGGAGAAGGCAAAGTGTTCAGCAATCATCCCATCCATCTTTCCTATGCCTAGATTCTGGTTAGGTTTCTAGACTGAGGCTCATGATTCACCTGTTCCAGCAGAAGTCAAGCTTTCTTCAAGACAGCATCACCTTTAGTCAGGAAAGACAGAAGGTCAAGAACATTTAAAATTCAAGAGGGTCAGAAACATAACCAACTTATGGTGGATGAAAAGGTCTGTTTGAAAGCTACACCTGAAGCATTCTCAAGTGAACATGCCCTGGTCATAATGTTCCTTAGTAGAGAGTTGGCAGAATTTCAACCAGAAGGTTCTACTGAGGTGCTTCTTTCCAGGGAGAGGCACACAGCAAAAGCCTTCTAAAGAAGTCACACCAGGGTCAGAAGTCCCTCCCTGTTGGATCCATGAGCCAGTCTATCATTCCGGATTCAATTCCATTGGCCAGATCATCATTCTAGGATCTCAGAACCTATCAGCATTAACTGTTGAAAAGTCATTGTGGTGATTTCTTATTGCCAATAAACAGCATGTGCCTTCTAAGTGTCTGGTCAAATTTCTTTAAAAAAAATCCTTAACCTCTTAAATTAATTAATCCTAATTTCCTCTGTATTCTGATGCTTCAGGCCTTTGTGTGTACAATTCCTGAGCCTGAGAAATTCCTTTCTTCCCTTCTCATCCATCCAGGACTTCACATTTGTCAAGACGTATTTATTGCTTTCCTGTATGGGATGTCTTCCCTGAGCTCACAGGATGAAGCCATTGATGTCGCCTTACTTCTGTCCTGCTTTACAGTGTGTCCTAACTAATTCTGTGTTGTGCAGCCTAGCCAGGTGATGGTTTAGCTCCTGCTTCAGGGAAACTGGAGAATGAATCTGTGCCTCCTTTTTGGTTTTCATTCCGTTTTTGTCTTCCTTCATGTTAGCAGATGGGAGGAAGCAAAGCAGATTCTAACTCCTAGGAGATCAGAGCCACCAAAGTGCCAGACTCCCAGAACTTTTAGCACAAGCTTGGATTCCTAA
>NW_008478074.1:0-1663 GCF_000622305.1 Nannospalax galili
ACAAGCCACAAAGAAGAAGAGACTTAAAATTCATACATCTGACAAAGCCTTATATTCGGAATAGATTAAGAACTCCTTAAATTGGCACTACAGGAAGTTTCTTTTTAAAGGGAAGGGAACTGTCATATTCCGGAGAACTTACTGGGTGTGGGAATAAGTATACAAGACTGTATCTCAGAGAAAGTACATAGATTCATAATGCATAAAAGACCCAACACACTGTGTGGGAAATTGCAGGAAGGAGAGATAGAAAGAAGGACACGTAAACCTGAGGTGGTGACAGGGCTGGATGCAGCAGCCAAGATCAGTCCTGCTCAATGTCCCACCGGTAGTTGCTGTAATCCCAAATGCAGCCTTCTAGAACTGCCATAAAGTGTGCTATCATATAATGCCATGTACAGACTGGAGGGGCAGCTGTTGGCTATGTGTGGGTTACAGAACATGAAGAGGATAAGGCAGAATGCCTAAGCATGTAGAAAGCATGACCTCGGAGCTGACGCGATCACTGGTACGCGGGGTTGCCACCAGAACGAGGTTCAAGAAGGTTCGTGCACAACACCCAACATTTCCAGGCATGGTCTGGAGGTTTGAGTGATGTTATCTAGATCTTATGGGGCAGGGGACTCCAGCTGATTGCCGGGGGACACGCTGTCATGGGCTCCCTTCCAATTAAAACGTGAAGGTCTTTGACAGCAAAGCATGTAATAGAAGCTCAAAAGCATGCACTAGGAAACATGCTAACAAACGGGTAACTGAATGAAGAAGCGGATGGCTGGGAGCTGGGCACTCTGTGCACCCTGGCCAGCTTTCAGAGCCATGTGATAACCATTCTATTTCTTATTTTGAGGCTTTATTTTTCACCGAATCATTTTCTGGAATTGGTTGCCAGAACTTGCTAGTCATATGCTTGTTGAATTGTCCATTTACAAAGCAGCCATTTCAGCCCAAATGTGCACCTTTTCCAACTGGGGAATGAGATGCACTATACCATACAGCAATTCCAACGCATTTGCAAAATAATTACCCCCTCTTTCATCCTGGAGGTTTGTTATCTGAATAAATGTTTCCCTAATAAAGCTTGCAGCTGGGTTGAGTTTGAGAGATACAACAATTAGGAGTCATGGGACAAGAGCTCAAAAAAGGGTTCCCTTTAAACACCAGCGTTTGCTCCCTCCATCTCTGATTAGGAGGAACAGGGCTTGTGTGTGCCTGCCAAAACAGTGCTGATTGCTAATCAAGTGGCCATGGTCTACACCAGCGAAAGAAAATTGGAAAACAAACGTAGACGCTGATTAGTTTTCTACAAACATCTTGAGAGACACACGGAAGCGGCTAAGGTGAGCAGGTAAGAAGCATCCAGCTCCTTCTATTTCGCCAACGTCACCGGAGTCACAAAATTTGGCATTAAAAAAGAAACTGTGGGACAAGTGACCAAAATGACCACAGACCCAAATGAAACTCTGAGAAATAACAGCACAAATAACTGCAATCTCAGCTGCTAAGGCTCATATTCCCCTTGACCTCTGTTCACCAGCTTGCCCTTGTCTCAGAAGGACTCCGCATGATGGCTGTTGATCTACGCACCTCCATTTCACAGGTGTAAAACATGAGATTCAGTAAGAGGGTAGTTTGCTCAAAGCAATGGTGTGTGTGTGTGTGTGTG
>NW_008478075.1:0-1662 GCF_000622305.1 Nannospalax galili
GTTTATGATGGTTGCTCCTCGGTCTTACAGCCCCTATTTCCTTGGGATGTTGGACTGAAGTTTGTTTGCCCCAGGATTGTTTAAATTCAGAAGCTGGGAAGCATGACTCTCTTTCCTGTTGGGTGGTGAGGGTGGAGAAGCTATAGCTGATGACAGCAGGACCATGAGTCCCAACAGAGCCTTAACATAGTAGAGGTCAGGCAGAGAGGAGACCTGGGCAGCGGCTGAAGCCCTGGATCCAGTGTCTCCAAAAGGAGAGATAGGTAGATGCTTCCGTTCTCCCTGCTGATGCAAATCTTCCAGAACAAAACAACAGTTAGTTCTCTGCCCTGGGTTTCCATCACTGGAGACAGAACTGTGCCTAACACAGAAACATCAAAGGGTGACTATTCCTGCGTGGGGTAAGTGGGAATTACAGCTAACACTCACTGAGACTAAGCCCACACGTGTTAGGCGTTGGGCAAGCACTTTGTGGGATTTCTTCATCAAATCCTTGAAAAAGGTCTTGTTACATTTCTATTGAACAGATGAGGAAACAGAAGACCAAGCAGGTGAGTTACTCATTTATAGATTAGGATTAAAATCCCAGTACTGGACTGGCAAGATGGACTGGATTCAGCGGGTAAAAGTACTTGCCACCAAGCCTGATGACCTAAGTTCGATCCCTAGGACCCATGGTTGGAAGGAGAGAATTGACTCCCACAAACTATGCTTTGACCTCCACACACAGGCACTGCAGCACATAGGCCCCACCCTTCAACCCCCCCACACACACAAGTAAGTAAATAAATGTAATTTTAAAAATAAAATAATAATAAATAAAACTCAAATAGCTGGGGATGTAGTTGGTAGAGTGTTTGCCTAACAACGCTCTGGGTTCGATCCCTAGCACGACATAAACTCAGTATGGTGGTGGCACAACTGGTAATTACAGCACTTGGGAAATGGAGTCAGGAGGATCAGAAGTTCAAGGTCATCCTCAGCTACATAGCAAGTCTGGGCTACATGAGATCCTGTTTCCAATAGCAAGCACAAACAAACAAGGGGCTAGAGATGTAACTAAGGGCTTGGTGCCTGCTTGGCATGCATAAGGCTCTAGGTTTAGCACTACAAGACCAAGAACCAAATACCTAAGAGAACATCAGAGACCCTCCTGTCAATGAGACCCTCTCCTCCTGTTCGCTTCACCCTGTTCTCCTCGGGCCCCCTCTAACCATGCCCTATTGCTTCTATGCAATCTTCTATTAGAATGTCCTTTCTTCCAGCTCTGCTTGGCAAACTCCTGTTCATCCTTTAAGGTCTGCTCACATAACTCCTGCCCTGTTCCTCCCCTCGTCTGCAACATAGCTCAGCACCCAGCTCCTACTACATCCTCATCTCAGAAGCAAAATGTTCAAATGGAGCTCAAATCTTAGCATTCCCACTCAGTTGCTTGGACAAAGATCTCAATACATTTGGACTTCATTTTTCCTCGTCATTCATTTGCCTATCATAAGATAGGTGAACTAGTGCTAGTAAAGTCTTATGAAGTTGTGAGGACTGAGTTAATAAATACAGATTGTGTACTGAGGATTCAGTGTGTTGGCAATTATTGATTTTCTTTTTGGGTTTTTTTTGAGACAGAGTTTCCCTGTAGCCCCAGCTGGCCTGGAATTCACTATG
>NW_008478076.1:0-1662 GCF_000622305.1 Nannospalax galili
TCACAATAGCTAAGAGATGGAAGCAACCTAAGTGTCCCTCAAATGGTGAGTGGATAATGAAAATGCAATACATTTACACAATGGAGTTGTACGCAGCAGTAAAGAAAGATGAAACCATGAAATTTGGAGGTAAATGGGTGGAACTGGAAACTGTTATACTAACAGAAAAACAAACAACATATGTTCTCCCTCATATGTGGCTCCAGTACCAAGTTTTTTTAAGTGAGTATGTATCCAGACATAAGTACAGGAACCAGAATAAAAAAAAGGAACCAGGGAGGTAAAGGGAAAGAAAAAACCTCAAAGAGAACAGAGAAGAAACAGGTGTTACTAAGGGAGAAGTGGATAAAAATGAGGTTAAATGGGGGCGGGGAAGGTTATACAAGGAATCTTGTGGATAAAGAATCAGTTTTCTTTAAAGATGTGATACCTGGTAGATGAGCCAGACTTCACAGGATGGATCCACAGCCAAGAGCATTGGGGGAACACAAATTAGACATGATAGGTTTTTTTAAGACACTAATAATAGAGGACATGAAGTGGGGGGGGCAATAAGGTGGACATGAAGATAGAGGAGAGGATTTGAATAGGATCAAAACACACTGTATGAAATTCTTAAAGAATCAACAAAATATTATAAAACCAACAAGCGAAATCTACACTTTCCATTTAATACAGAGAACTAAATGACAAAGATTTATACTCAAGTATAGCTTTAAAACAAATAAATATCAAGTAGAAATAAAATTTATTATTTAGAAACAAAATTCTATCTGTTCTAATGTGCTTTTCATTAGTTTGGAATACAATTCCAAACCAGCAGCCTTTGGGCTAACTTGGGATTGTACACATGTTCTGTTTAGCCCACACAGTTTTTTTAAACATTCCTATTACTCAACATTTAAATAGAGAGTTTTTAGAGAGTAATCCAAGCTTCTGACTTCTTACTGAAATGGAGTGATATGGCCTTGTTGGGCTTCCTATCTTCCATGATCACAAATGGCTTGAGCCAATAGCCACTGCTCTATAAACAGGTATGTGCTATATTCTCACAAACCCCTATCTTCCTCTTTGGCCGAGCTTTCCTGTATACATTATCAGCTAGCACCTACTGGTATTTAAATTTCCAATCTGTGGTTTAGAGAAGCAAGGCTTGACTATAACAATCTTAAGAATATTTTTGTCTGCTCTAAGTCAATAACAGCAAAAACATGCAAAAGGAGAAAGCTGAGATAGTCCTATATTATTTACGACAATGAGTCTGTAATTATCAAGTTTCCCTTATAGACAACTCAGAGCCAGAGCTTGTCATTGGCAGAAATTCTAAGTTTAAACTCTTCCAGAGACCAGCAGAGGCAACAGTTTCCTCCTTCCTTTAATGAAACCAGATAAATCCTGACATGAGAGCTTGACAACAATTATAAATTGTATCATTAATGAACATAGATAATATAATAATTCTAAAAAGAAGGCCATCATATCAAATCAAATGGGTATTTTGATTCATATCTCGCAACCAAGTTGGCATCATTTCAATGAAGGAAAATTGTGCTGGTCAAAATGGATATCAAAACTTTGTTGTGATTTCCTCCTTCTTTTCCTTCCTTCGCCCATCTTTTTCTACTTTCCTCCTTCCCCACTTTCTCTCCTCCCCTCCCCTCT
>NW_008478077.1:0-1663 GCF_000622305.1 Nannospalax galili
CTTGAGGTTGACCTCTGACCTCCACATACACATAAGTGAAGTTCCCACGGAGTTAGCAACTTTTGAGGGTAGGGATGTAAACAAACAGGACAGGATGAACTGTGAGGTTTTCATTTCCCTGTGTCCATCTCTGTGTGTGATTAACTCTGACAACTGTTACTTGAGGATAGCTACTTTATGCAATAGCTTCTTCCTGTTCCTCACATAGCTGAGATGAATAAGCAGGTAATGGACAGGCCATCCATGATAATTCTAATGTAACCCACAGATCCTTCAGCAACTAGAGGAGTCAAACTAAATCTGAAATCCCAATTATGAGCATTGCCCTGCACTGGAGTACATCCAGTAAGAATTGCCAGCATCTTAGACTTTAGCCCTTGTTTCCAGCTCCAGACCCACCATGGAAAGCTTCCCAACTCAACCACGGAAGTCACCCCACCCTGGCTTCCCTAAGCCAACATCCTCTGATTAAGGATTCCATAGCTTAAAATGAAACATCTATACTCCTGTGCCAAGCTTTGAGTCTCTTTCTGTAAGAACACAAGTGAAATGAGGCAAAATCTCAGTAAATAAACTGTTTGTTCTCATTAAAATGATCTTAGTTTAATCTTGTAGTCGTGGCTGAGCAAGAGGCAGTTTTGGAATTTTGATCCATTTTCTTTGAGTTAGTGAGTCGTCTCGCCTGCTTGCCTGAGGTCTCCTCCCCTCCACCTGCAGATGCTGCTTGCATAGATGAAATAAGCTACGGAAAGGGGTCTGACACACCCTGAACACAGACAGATCAACTGTTGGAAGCAGAGACAACTTCTGCAAATGTTCATAATAACTTAGTTTGAGTTGAATCTGAACTTAGCAACTATCTTAAAGGAAAGACTTAAATATGAATCTTTTCATCATTTTATTTTAAACAACAGAATGTTGCACTGTTCATTGAATTGACCTGGACATGATGTAGGTTTGTGTTTGGCTTTGTGCTATTTTCAGGTCAGTCTGAATGGAGACAAGACAGAAATCAAATTCAGTTAGGAAAGGATAAAGTTAAATTTTGTTTCAAACTCTTAAGTGATGTTAACTTGGACTGTCTCCATCTGAAGTCTAGAAAAGAGGGAGATATTCTCTGACAAAGGAAAGAACTCAGAGCTTAGAATGTGGAAGAGGCAACATTTGAGATGATCATGAAAGATGGAAAGATATTTTATAAGTGGACATTAAATCTTTCTCAAGGCATAAGAGCCACTGGCAGAAATATCTTATTGAGATGAAGCATAAAGATAAGGCTAAGATAACAGAGAAGGGGGCTAGAGGGAGAAATGGCTCAGAGGTAAAGAGGACTTGTTTTTGCAAAGGACCAAAGTTTGATTCCCAGCATCCACAGGTCTGCTAACAACTGTCTGTAACTCTAGTTCAAAGGCATCAAACTCCCTATTCTGGGCATGGCACTACATATATGTGATACATTTACATATATGCAGCCAAAACAAAAATATAATACACACAAAAATACTTAAAAGTTTAAGGGCTGGAGAGATGGCTCAGCAATTGAGTACTGAGTGTTCTTACAGAGGACCTGGGTTCATACCCCAGCACCCACGTGGTGGCTAATAACCCAGTGTAACTCCAGTTCCAGGGGATCTAATGTCCTCTTCTGACCTCCAAGGGCATT
>NW_008478078.1:0-1664 GCF_000622305.1 Nannospalax galili
TCTGCTGTTTATATTTTGTAAATGTAGACTCTAAAACTGACACAAGTAGTATGCTAATTTTAAATGCAGGGCAATTGGATCCCAGCTCTGTACATTTTAAGGAAATGTACAATGCTCTAATATGGGCTAGAGTGGCTCCTGTGGCAGTGGATGCTGACGGTGACCTGCCTTTCTCATTGTCCAGTGCAGAGGCAGCAGCCTCTGGTTCTCCCCTTCTCTCTGGGTGTGCTACTTTTCTTTCTTCATCTCCAGGTCAGACACGTGTATTCTCATAGAGAAGGGTGTAGCGTGTTCTGAAAGCTAGACACATGGCCATGAGGTTCAAGAGCATTGGTGTCAGGCCCAGGTTCAAAGCCCCCTTCCTTGAACCGTTCCGGAACCTGAATTTGATTTGGCTCTTCCATCATTCTTTCCAACTGCAGAATTTGAGCTTTGGAGATTTTTAGGCTCCATTACCCAACAGAGGCATCAGCCTTCAGGGGAGTTCATGAACTTTGCTGTGCTCTGCTGAATGGGTTGAGCAGTCCATCACACCACCCTCTCTATAATATCTAAAAATGTTCAGCCACTAAAATGCCTTGAGACTCACCTTTCCCATTATATCAACTTCACATATTAACAAATTAAGTAAAACTCTGACATGTATTTAACTTATTCACATATTTTAATCATGGATGTAATATAATCTGTAAAGTTGTTGTTAAAGTATAAGTCCTTTATTGACACTGGTGTTTTTGTTACATATATCTGATCACACAAAACACACACATCATACAATTCACCCTTAGCTGCCTTTCAGCAAATTAGGAAGACATCTTTCTTTCTCTTACTGAATGGTAAATAAAAACTAGTCATGAACTGGTAAGTTCATATCTAGAAAACCTATTTATCTATCAAGTAGGTCTATAAGTATTTTAAAGGGTGTTCAACATACTTAGCAATAGGAAAATAAACATTAAAACCACTTTGAGATTCCATCCCACCCCACTCAGAATAGCTGTCACCAAGAAATTGGATGACAAATAATGGTCAGGATGTGGGAGAAGAGGAACCCTATTCACTGCAGTGCAGTCCCTATGAAAATCAGAGTGAACGCTCTGGAAAAAGCTAGAAAGAATCTACTGCATGGCCCCTGTATGCAAAGATTCTATAATCCTACTACCGCTATACTTGATCATCCGTGTTCATTGCTTCTCTGTTCACAATAACTAGGAAAGAGAATCAACCTGTATATCCACCAACTGGGGAATGGCTAAGGGAAATGTGGCACAGATCTACAATGGAATTCAACTGTAAAGTAAGATGAAATTTTCAGGTAAAAGGATAGAACTGGAAACTGTTTTAGAGATTGTGACAACCCAGGCTTAGAAAGACAAACACCACAGGTTCGCTCACATATGTGGATTTAAAGAGCTTCAAATTTTTAGATTTGAGTGTTTAACTAGGAGTACATGGAGATGCCAGGAATCTGGAAAGGGGCCATTAGGGGCATATGCCTTAGGGAAGAAGGATATTGGATATAGTGATATGAAAGTGTGTGTCAGAGAATACTTGGCATGGAAAGGTTTGAGTAGAGGGCGGGATGGGGGACAGCGGGAATGTGCAACTTGGGGGGCGGTAACCAAAATGGAGACTGTATGAAAAATCCATAGGGAGATTTACTG
>NW_008478079.1:0-1659 GCF_000622305.1 Nannospalax galili
CCATGCCTGAGGAAGCATGTTACTGGGGGTGGGCTTTGAGAGTTCTTAAGCCTTGCAGATTCCAGTTTCCCTCTGTTTCCTGTGTGGGCTTGGAGAAATGAACACTCTGCTTTCTGTTCCAGCCACCCCCTTCCACCGTGTCATCCACCATGACAGACTCTAATCCCTCTGGAACTGTAAGCTAAATAAACTCTTCCTTCTACAAGTTGCTTTGTTCAGAGCTTCTATCACAGCAACAGAAAAGTAAAAGATTCACATACGTTATAAGACAATTTATTAGACTGACTTACAGGATACAGTCTACCTAGTCCAACAATGGATGACTTATACCACAAAGGCAGAGATTCAAGTAGTTTCTCAGGCCTTGAGACTGAAAGTCTCAACAGTCCCAATCTGACAATAAAGGCCTGGAGAATTCTTGGAGAGCTGTTGACCTTCAATCTATGTTGGAAACCTGAAGAAACTAGTTCCAATGTCAATGGAGGAGTGCATCAGTGGCAGCAACAGAATAGATGAACCTGCCAGCGAGAATGAAGGCAGCAGGCAAAAAGGAAAATCCCCTTCTTTCCTGTCCTTTTATCTGGGTTGCTACAGAAGGTGCCACTCACATTTAGTGTGGGTCCTCTAGATTCAAATACTCTATCAAGAAAACCTCTTACAGGGGTGAACATCAGCTGACATTTAGTTGATTCCAGACATAGGTTGACACCCACAGGCAACCATCACAATTCCAAAATTTATACACTGGACAAAGAGTGCCATATCAGGTTTACAACATCTGAAGTCATCCAATAGCTTCTTTTTAGCTTGTTTTGAGCACTTAACATAGAATAGTAAATTAATTTCTTAAACAAAATATTCCTTAGACTTACTAAGGAAGCCAAGCTTGTATGTTGAGGCCTAAGAACCACATACATGGCCCTTATAAACACACATGTTCAGTATTCAGTTTTAAATCACTGGTAAATGCATAGATTCATTTCCAGAGTTAATAGGCTGCAGCTTCATCTTATCTTTTATTGAAATTAAAATGTCAGGAAAAGTCTGAAATGCTCACATTGACACTTTATTTCTATTAAGAAGTGCTCAATAGTTCTGTTTCCCAAGGATTATTGCTAAAACTTCATGGCTCATATAAATGAAGGGGATATTTAAGAATTAAAATAATTTCTCTCTAGCTAAAATGTGCTTTTTAACCATGTCCAGTTATATACAGATAAATTACTCTGTACATTTTCCAGAACTATAATATTTTTAGGTAAAAATGTGAAAGAATTATGAAATTTAAATGTAATTTACAATGAGTGACTAGGGATTCCTAAATTTCACTGGTTTTAAAACATACTGCTTTTAGGAACAGGAAGCAAACATTTTTTTCTAAATATTTTATAACCTTTAAAGCATAGTAGTATCACCATTAGTACATGCATAAAATTTGATTCGTCAAAACTTCACAGGAAAAGAAAGGGATGATCGGCAAAATGGTTCAGTCTATTGACACTTGCCTCCAAACTTGAGTATCTGAGGTAAAGTCCCAGGAACCATGTGATGGAAGGAGGAAATCTATTCTTTCAAGTTGTCCTTTGACATCTGTGCACATTGTGATACATCCAACCAAACCCAAATAAATAGATAGATAGATAGATAGATAGATAGATA
>NW_008478080.1:0-1663 GCF_000622305.1 Nannospalax galili
TGGCCTTTTATACAGGCTGCCATCAGAAGGTAACACCTACATTTAGGGCATCTCTTCCAGTTTCAGATAATCCAATCATGAAGATCTCTCTAAATTAATCCCAGATCCAGTCAAGTTGACACCCAGGATTATCCATCACACCCATCTGGGTTCAAATGCAGAGCTTAAAGCTTTGATTCACAAGAGGGGAAGATGAGCCAGTGACCATACACCTTCCTCTCAATGCTCTCCGGTTCCTTTCTTCCACCTCTCCAGCTAACTGTCATTCACAGCTGTCTCTGAACCAATATTCATCATTTCTTTAAGAGACCACTTCACTAACACTCTCTCTAGGAGGCTGAAGGGGGGCTCTTGGTTTCAATCCCAGTCATAATCTTGTTCTTTGGGTATCCTCTTACATGTCACTTACTCAAGGAAGATTTTCTCACATTATGACCTAAATCAGCTGTCCTTACATCTTGTATTTCCCATTTGTAACACTAATCCTTTATTTTTATTGAATTTTTTCATATTTCATATAGAAAATCTCAAACAATCGTAATCATCTTTATACCCACATCCCCACTGGCACCCTCCTGTAGACCCCCACCCACTGGAACCCATATACTCTGTCATCTGTGTCAAGACCCAATGTGTCAAGTCAGTGTGCCCAGAAGGTCCCCAGTGCAAGTCCATCCCCTGAGGTCTAGTCAGCCTATCTGGAATCTCTTGTTTTAGGAAGATCAACTCTTCCTCACCGAGCAGTAATCAATTGAGAATGTTTCTTCAGCTAAGATTGGGGGTCTCCGTTCATTTCCCCAGTTTTTGTCTGCCTGAGTTTGCATGGGACTTGTACCATTGCTATAGAATCATATGAGCAGAATCCCAGAAGCTTGTAGGACTCTGTTTCCCTATGGTCATGTACCTCCTCCCTGGTACTTACAATCTTTCTGCCCCCTCTTCTGTGATGGTCCCTGAGCCAAGGGTAGATGAAGTTTAATATAGGAGTCCTGTCCAAGGACCAGCATTCTACAGACCCTGAATCTCTATGTTTTGGCCATTTGTGACCTTTTGTGTTCCTGGCTCTCTATGACATGAGGGATCTTCTTTAATGAGAATTGAGAGATTTATTACTGTCATCTTCATTATCCCTGTTCTATGTTCTGTGCGCCTTAGGTGTAAAGGTTGTATTGTAGATGAGTTGCTTAGGCCTGGGCAATTCATAGACAATGTCTATGTGTGAACATTTGTGGTACTTGGTAATAGTCTCTTGGTAATAGACTGGTGCAAAATAAGCTTCTTTGATAAGTAGTGACTGGGATGTTTGTCTGTAAATATAAGGACACATCCTTTACACGTAGCAAGAAATTATATTAGTCCAGGGATGTGACAGTCTTGGGGCTTTCTCTAAGATCTGTGACCACTCCAGCCATGTGTATTTGGTTCTGTTTACAGTATCATACCTGAGTCTCTTCCCATTGAGTACACTTTTAGTCCAATTAGGTAGCTGTTGATTGGCCCTAGGATAAAAGTGCCACTATTGCACCAATGTTGTATGCTGGGCCAGCCATTGATGTGGTTATTTGATCTTGAAGCTAGTGTTGTACCATCGATCAGTGTTTTCCCTTGGCGCCTTCAGAGTAGTCTCATAGGTATAAGAGCTAGCGATCAGGGGAAGTGGTTT
>NW_008478081.1:0-1664 GCF_000622305.1 Nannospalax galili
CAATGAATACTGCTACTCAGCTCATGATCTCCTTTTTATTCAGTTCAGGACCCTAGCCTGTGGGAATGCAGCCACCTAAGTGTAGGGTGGGAGGTTAATCTAATCTAGAAATCCCCTAAAAGGCATGCCCAGAGGCTTGCCTCTCAGGTGCTTTCAGAACCACTCAAGTTGAAAATATTAAGCAGCATAACTCTACCCATATCATTTTTATGCCCAAACATATCATTTTTAAGATATAACTTTCATTCCTTGTCATGATAGGCTCATGGACATAACGTAAAATGCATAGACCTTGACAGTTCTAACCCTATTCAAAAGTTTTAAGGATAGAATCTCTTCTGAGAGATAGGCAATGTCTTCACTGTGAGCTCCTAAAACATCAAAAAGAAAGTTCTATACTTCCACAATACAATGACACAAAGAAAACATTTCCATACCAGAAGAGAGGAATGGGGCATAATGAGGGAAGATTGGACCAAACCAAGACTGAAAACCAGCATCAGGAATTCAGAATCATGAAACTCTATGTCTCATATCTGGGCCTCATCATGTAACCCTTCGGGCTCCAAGGGGCTTGGATAGACCTACTCCTTCCAGTCCTGCTGCCCACATCCCACATAGCCTCTCTTTGGCCTATCTCAACCCTGTGCCCACAGCTTTCCTCAGAGGATGCCCTGCATTCCTAGAATCTCCAGCATCCTGAGGTTCCTTTGGGAACTTAGTCTTCACCTCCACAGTGTTGATGCAAAACACAACTCCCACCTCAAAGCAGATCCAAAATAGTCTATTCTGGAGCTAAATATTAGTATCCATGGTTTAGGAACATAAATTCAGGCTTCCCCAAATACCATGTGCCAACATAGCAACGGTTTAATGAAGTTTTTTTAGTAACAGAACAAAGAAAGTCATAAATCAAGGCACTGTTGATGGAGACATCAGGTAGGCAGGTCACAAAAAAACACAGACATTTCAATTATAAGGCTAGGATGCTATGTGACCACATTCTTTGACTTTTTCTTGATACAAACTAGGATTTAACTCATTTAATACATTCGCAAAAGTTTTACCTGTTGGTCACAATGATGCTAAGTCAGACACGGGAGGACAGGGAATGACTATTAAAGGAGCTAAATATAGCTCAAGAAAAATTGTTATTAGGCTCCAAATTACTCCAACCTTTCCACAATCACTGAAATTCTAGTGAGTCTTGTAGAAGGTTCCATGTAAGGTGTGCCCTATCCAGGAACATTTCTTTACAACAGCTTTGCAGTTGCCTCTCAAGGCCTCCTTGAGCAACTGTGACCCAGCCACACTTTGCCTGACCACAGAACTTCTTTGGCACCTTGTATCAAGCTTCAGTTACCCCTTCTTGCATTTCTTGTCCTTGGGAAAAACAGCATCACATAGACAATCCTGCCAAGTTCTGCTGCATGGTCAAGGTACAGCCCCAACTGTATGGACCACGGTTCCATCCCCTCTGTGTGCCTTCCTGGCTAACTCTGGGGCACATTCTACAGGCAATTCTTTTCCCTCCCACAGAATTCTCAGTTCAGTGTCTCCTACTAAATTTGGATCTTCAAACAGTGTACTAAATGTATTAGGAATTTATTAGAAATTTAGAAATTAGAAATTAAAGATGAATATTAACTCTGTAAACTCTGAAA
>NW_008478082.1:0-1664 GCF_000622305.1 Nannospalax galili
CCTCCTGAAATCTGTCTTGTCTACTTCATCTCCTGGTAACTTGTCTAAGCAGATCTTTAACCAATGTGTATAGATTCTCATCTTTGGATTCCTAGAGTACCACAATGGATCCTGGATGGTGCTGAGTGCTGTGGGCTTGTTTTTCCCAGTCATGGAAGTCTTCCCAGCTGAAAAAGGCAATTGGAGCAATAAATCAATTTACCAGATGCTTTCTCATTGGGATTCTTCCAAGCTTTCTTCTCTACTGAAAAGGAGAAGGTTATGGCATTTGGCCCTGTTCAATCTCCTGGCACTTTGGCCTCCTTAAGAAAGCTGTGCCCACCTACTTTTGACCCTTGTTAGGAACACACTCAGAGCAGGTAAATATTAGATTTGAGATGAAAGCATGTATTTCCTATAACATCCCCAAAGAAAAGTGAGTGTCTCAATTAAGCAGCTAATATGAAGACAGATACATATTCTGTATTGGGCAAAGAATCAGGAGGCCTGTGCTGAGTGCTTCTGGTGATGGGGGAACAGGCACCATTTCATTTGCAGAAGTGGAATCAAAGGAGGAGAGTTACAGGGGTGCGGGGGTGTTGACTTTACCACGTACTCCTCCAATGCCATGAGAACTTGGAGGCTACTGGATATAGAGGATGGAACTCCAGTGTAAAAATGAGAAAGCTATGTCCCAAATACCAGTCTACCACTTCCTGCTTCCAGAATGGTGTTAAACATGCCTCTGAAGTGTTCTAGACTCATCTTTCTGATGGGAAATGTAGACAGGATATTCCTCAAGTTCCTTCTAGCCACAGCATTCCAGGAGTCTGGCATTTTCTAACGGTCATCTGTTTCGACTTCCTTCAGCGATTCCCAGGAGGTTAGGCCATGCCAGCCATACCTCTGACACAGTCCTCCCAGCCTGCTTCTCCTCCTGAACTGAGTTAGAGTTTCCATCAACAGAACTTCACACAGAGAGATGAAGAGGCAGATGTGCTATTTACCAGTTCCTGGCTCTGTTCACAGTTCTTTGCCAGGTCTATAAAGGAAGCAGGAAATGGTGGCTCAGACCCTTTCAAATAGCTAAGTGATGTTCTTAAGACTCTGAGATATTGTTTGATTGCATTTTTCTGGACAGTTCTAAAGTCTTACTGGACAGGCTCACCATTTCATTTACCCAGCAACATGGGCCTTTTTGAATTTGTCTTATTCCTTTCTTGAGTGAATAATCATAAGCTACTACTAACTCTCAAAGAATGTGTTGATCAGAATAGCCAATATTTGGATTCTGTGTGCTGTTTCCCAGTGCATTTCCCCAACTATTATATGCTCCTGTGACAGCTCAGTTCATTTAGTTAAGTCCCTCTTCACGCCTATAATAGATGGAAAAAAGGCCATAATAGCTCTTATTCTTTTTGTCAACAGGGGGCCCATTTTCCTACTCCTTTAAAAAAAATTGTGGTAAGTTAAATGTAACATATATTTTTACCACTTTACTGAGTTATAAGTGTATACTTCTACAGCATTAAATATGCTCACATTGTCCCCCCCATCACCTCCGTCCATCTCCAGAATCTTTTCTTTTCACAAAACTAAACGTCTATACATATTAAGCACTAACTTTCCATCCTCCTGCCCCCTAGCCCTTGTGCTTTCTGTCTCTAGAAAGTGACTACTCTTGA
>NW_008478083.1:0-1656 GCF_000622305.1 Nannospalax galili
TGCCTCAGACTGGATAGTATTGCAGTGCTTTTACTATATGAACAGAGTTTTCTGCTCTTATAGAAACATGATAGTTCACTTCTGGAAAATGAAGACTTTCAACATTTTCCTGTCATTAGTCCTTAGCTTGTATGAACAAGATTAGTATTTGGATTGTACCATGTCAGAATATTGGATTTCATTTGCACCATGCTCTAACCAACTGAGCTAACTGGCCAACTAGAATGCTTGATTATAAAAGTTGCTGTTTGAATTGCTGAACTGAGTTTTAATAAAAATTGTTAAAAGAATTTTGGCATGAAATTAAAATGGAACTTCCAACAGTTTCTGAAATGGCCTGAAACATACATGTATCATTTTTCACCATATTTATGTAGAATTCTCAACATCAATGGGTATAAAATAAAAAAGTCGAACAACTGTAAAAAAATCATTGAAGAGACTGTATGTCCTGCAATATCAAATACTCTGCCAAGATTTAATTCTTCATGTAAAATCAGATGAGCAAGGCTGGATGTGGTAGTGGTGCAGCACACCTTTAATCCCAGAATTTGGGAGGCAGAGGTAGGCAGACCCCTGAGTATGAGGTCAGCCTGGTCTATGTAGGGAGTTCCAGCCAACCAGGGCTACATAGTGAGACTTTATATAATCAAAAACAAATTAAATAAGCATATCCATATTATTAGTATATAAACTTTCATCTTTAATGATTATAAAACTGTATGGCCAACAAGGAATTGTTTTTAAATAAATTTACTTATTGTCTGTAAATATTTGGTTTATATACCAATTTTATATATACAGGGTCTTGTAAAAATTTCTCTATTGAAAGGTGTAATAAGTGGAAAATAGTTTAAGAATCCCTGATACAGGCCAATGAAATTCTTGAAAAATCTATACAAGGATAGAGGGGACCAAATATGCAGCCTGGGGAATTCGAGTATGCAGACAGCAGAGCATGCCAAATGTACTCTGAATAGACATCCTCCTACAGTCTCCTGCATCTCTTCATTCAAGCTTTTTCTAGATGCCTGGGGCCAGAGTTCTACATAGTTAAGACACCAGGAGAAGCCTCATGCAAGAATACATAAATTAGTAAATGAATATTCCAACTTCCTCACCCCTTGACTACAATAAACCTCTGGCTTGATCTGGCTTGATCTCCCAGAGGCCTCCAATAGGACAATGACAGTCATACATAATGGGAAACTGATTATTGCAATTTTTGGCTTTTCTTTTCCTGTTTTATCAGTAGTGATTCCTAGGACCCTTAATTGATTTTCATTTCTGGCCTAGTTTTGAGTGTCCCTGGCTCTTAAAACATCAGGGCACCTAGACAGTAACTATGAAATTTGTAATACATCACTTTTCTCATTTGTTTTTTTCTCATTTTCTCATTTGTTGATACATGGTCTCTATTGCCCAAGGTGACCTAAAGCTCATATTATTACTGCCTTAGCCTCCAGAGTAGTTGAGATTACAGCGGTGTGCCAACAGATTCAGCTCTGAAACACCACATTTTTTATAAATATCCACTGACGTGTAGGTCCAGGGTATATCGTCTAAGATAGGAACTATCTTCTTTCTTTAAAATTGCTTAATTATATTTATTTATTGATTTGTGTGTGTGTGTGTGTGTGTGTGTGTGTGTGTGTG
>NW_008478084.1:0-1665 GCF_000622305.1 Nannospalax galili
ACTACTACTACTACTACTGGTAATAATAGGAATGGGCTTAGGAGTATAGCTCAGTGGTAGAACATTTTGGGGCTAGCGAGATGGCTTAGCAGGTAAAGGCTTGCCACCAAGCTGATGACCTGAGTTTGATCCCAGGAACCCACATGGTGTAAGGAGAGAACCAACTCCCACGAATTGCCCTCTGACCTCCACATGCATGCATACATACACACAAGAAATAAATGTAGAACAAAATTAGTTCCTCACATATCTAAAGTGCTCCGCAGCCATGTGTGGACATGGTTACCACACTGGGCAGCACTGACATGGAATGTCCCCATCTTTACAGAAAGTTCTAGATAGCTGTGGAAGTGTTAGCTGAACACAGGACTCTATAGTTACTGTGTGGATTTATTATTATTTTTTAATTAAATACTACTTCATAATGTTATTTGTACATAATACACGCGCTTTTTTGAAAAATAAGACATGCCGTATTGTGAAGTTAACAAAATATAAGCGCCCACACAGAACACATTCCAGGAGGACTCCCTTTCCACAGCTGCTTCAGTGTCAGCTAGGGTTGGACCAGATTTGGAATTTGTAGGCCTGCAGTGTGGGCAGGGTCCAGCCATACTGACAGCCCCCTGTGTCCATTCACACAGGCCCCTTAAGCTGGCTGGTCCTCAAGCTGGCTGGTCCCCTGGAAGGGTAATGGAGGTGCCAGCTCCCCTCCCTGACCAGTATTCAGCTCCATGCTGAACCCTCTACCCTGAACCTTAAAGTGATGATATCATCAGTGTAGGGGGCAGGGCTCCCACCCTCAAAAGCAGCAGACTGCACTTGTTCAAATGTCTAATCAGGGACTCAGAGCCTCATTCTGCATAACAGGGAGTAGGGAAAGGGGAGGAAGACCAGAGAACAACTGAAGTTTAACCCAAGGTTGATGGCCCTGTGGAGGGGCCTGGCTGCTGGGAGGGGGGTGGCAGTGTGCATTCAACGATGTGAGGAGTTTCGATGGGAGCTGGACACGGTAGGGCACACCTGTAATCTGAGGTGGGGGAGCTGAGTGATGCCAGAACCAGGAGTGCAAAGTCAAGCCTGTGGGAGGGAAGTTGGTATCTTGCTTCCCCATCCTGCAGCAGGGCAGCACTGCTGTTGGTTGACAATTTCCCTTGACACCTGGGGTGGGGTAGGGAGTCCAGGACAGAGCATGAACTCTGGAGACATGGCTCTGGTCAGCTGGTCTCCCCCTGTATCTCCACTCAGAAGCCCACAGACCTTTTGCTCAGCTCTCTCATGGCTCAGCTTAGAGGATGACGGCCACTGTCCCCAACCTGAAAGCCAGTAGGCCCTTAGCAGCAGTTCCTAGGTGCCACTGTCCCCCCTCCAGAACTGTACCACACTTGCAGTTACAATGCATCTGTATCTCAGTTACAGAAAGCAGGCCAGGGCTAAACAGTCAGTCCACGGCAGGAGAGGGAGGCAAGAGCCAGAGGAAGGTTGGGCACTCACACAATGCCAAAACCAATCTGTACTCACTTGGGTCTAATCACATTTAAATAGCCTCCCTGCTCACCTCTGCTCCGGCCATCCCACTGGGCCCAGCTTCAGAAAAAACCAACTGGAAACAAACAGCAATATGTAAACAGTCGCAAAACCCGATTTTTTGTTGTTGTTGTTGTT
>NW_008478085.1:0-1664 GCF_000622305.1 Nannospalax galili
CACCAATTGAGGCTCCCTCTACCCAGGTGTGTCAAGTTGACAACTAAATCTGGATATCACAGCAAGGATGTGAAAGACATACACAACAGTAACTGTAAGACACTTAGGAGAGACACTGAAGAAGACGTTAGTGGATGGAAAGACTTTCCGTCTCATGGACAGGCAGAAAGAACACTGTCAACACGGAAATTTCTGAATGCAGTTTACAAAGTCAGGTCAATCCCCATTTAATCCAAATGACATTCTTTATTGAACAAGAAAAAATAATATTAAAACTCATATAGAAGCACAAAAGACTCCAAATATTCAAAGATTCCTAAGCAAAATGGGTAATGTTGGAGACTTCACAACATCTCATCCCATATTATATTGTTATAACAACAAAACAGCATAATACAGGAACAAAAGTCAAAGACAATGGAATAGAATGGAGGACCCAGAAATAAATCCACACAGGCACAGCATTGAGCTTTTGGTAAAGGGATCAAAGGCATATATTGGAAGAAAGACAAACTCTTTAAGAAAACTGTATACACACATATAAAAGAATGACACTACATCATACCTCTCACCTTGCATAAAAATCCAAATGAATCAGAATCCTGGAACTCTAAAGTGCTTGAGGAAAAGATAGGCAGAAGATTTCAAGATAAAGGCACAGGCATGGATTTTATGAAAAAGGACCCCAATAGTATAGTAACTATCCCAAGAAATGACAAATGTGTTGTTTGAACTTCAAAGGCAGCACAGCAAGGAAATGATCACTAGTGTGAAAAGACAGGCTACAAAATGGGGAAAGTATATTTGCCAATATCTAAAATCTATAAAGAACTCCAAACGTTAGATCCCAAACTCCAAATCATCTAATCAACAAATGAAGCAATGAACTGAATAGACAGTTCTCAAAGGAAGAAATGCAAATGGTCGATAAATATTTTTTAAAAATGTTCAACATCCTTAGCCGTATGGAAAACGCAAATTAAAATTAAAGTGAAATTCCATCTTACCCCAGTCACAATGGCTGGTACCAAGAAAATAAATAACAACACATTCTGGAGAGGATGTGGAAAGAGAAACATTTATGCATTGCTGGGGAGAATGTAAATTAGTATAGCCATAATGAAAATCAGTATGGAAATTACCCAAAAAACTAAAAATAGCACTACCTTAGGCTCCAACTATACCACTCCTGGGCATATGCCAAAGAATTAAAAGTCAACATACCATTGAGATACCCACACACTCAAGTTCATTGCCACTCTATTCACAATAGCCAAAATTTGAAACCAATCTAGATGTCTATCAACAGAAGAATGGAGAAAGAAAATGAGGTTCATATACACAATGGAATTTGATTCATCCACAGAGAAGAAAGAAATCATAGCATTTATAGGAAAATAGATGGAACTATAAATTATTATTTCAAGAGCATTATCATATATTCAGAAAAACAATTATGTTTTCTCTAATATGTGGAACCTATATGTATTTATGTAAATCCATACAAATTCACATGGATATAAGATATACATGTATATGTAGGACATGAAATCAGGAAAGTGAGTATTAAAGTGGAAGAAGGTGTCTAAAGGAAGGAGGGACAAGAGAGGAGATGAAATATATGTGATATAAAGCAGAAGAGACTATTTCAGGGGAAGAAAAAA
>NW_008478086.1:0-1384 GCF_000622305.1 Nannospalax galili
AAAAAAAAAAAAAAAAAAAAAAAAAAAAAAAAAAGTCCAATGATTTTGCCATATGAGAATGAGAGGCCAACAAGAGGTGAATGTTTAGTCCCTGGGACAAGGCTGGTGGTTTACAAGCTCCACCTATTCATTCACCCCAAACATACCTGAGCTTCTGCAAAGGGCCATTTACTGTACTCTTTGTCCTGGAAATTCAGCAGTGAAAAATTAAGACCTGGGACCAGTACATCCCCCTCTCGCTTCCTCTTCTTCACCATGGCAGATATTTAATAATAGGTATGTCCCAAGGCCGACTTGTAGAGAAGAGTAAGTAGAAGGGCTGGGAAGTGCAAAGGTATACGGATCCCATACAAAGAAATGGTCTCTTCTGTCTAGGTGTCCCTGAATCATGGTTGGCTCCTTTGAAAAGCCAGGGACGTGGACAGACAGTGACAGAGACCATTGTCATTTATCTGCCCCATCGTATACAGTGTTAGCTCACCAGAGTCACAAGTTTGCTTTTGCAGAAAAATGGTTGTACCTTCTTCACCATGGAGCAGAGCATCTTCTGTGCTCTAGGTTTGCATCTCAGAGGGAAGCAGATGATGAATTAATGTTAGCAAAATGGGGTTGTGTTCCCCAGTTATGCTGTGCTATTGAACACAGTGGACTAATTCTACTCAGGCCCCAGCACTGTACTCTCCTCCTATTCCTGGGAGGATGGAGATGGAAGTGAGAGATGCATGGGACACATGCACATTGAAATCTCAGAAGCTGCTGAGTAGTGGCTGGAAAGCTCAAGAATTATGTCTTTGAGCCTGGTGTGCTACATACCTGTAATCCCAGCACTCAGGAGGCCTAGGCAGAAAGACCATGAGTCTCAATTTTTTCTTTGAATATGGGAACTTTCTGTAACTCTAGCACACGTGCATGAGCACACACACGCACACGCACGCACGCGTGCCCCATTGTTTATGTGCTTTTGCTTCATGAGTACCAGGCTCCATTTCTTTGTGTGTTCTGGCTGGCCCTACCAGACTGAGGTCTATGTCTTCCTCCTAAGACTGGAGGCCCTGAAGTCAGGGTACCCTGCTATGTACCCAGAAAACTCCTGGTCCTACTGTCATGAAGAGGCACCAGTGGCTTCTGTGTATGCTTGGTTGGGACAGGTTTTTGAGTTATTCTCACTTAATTTGTCTCACTAGTCAGAGAATGGGAACCCTACCCACACACCCAGGGTGCATGGAGTCACAGGGTGAAAATAGGGAAATAGGAGTATGGGGGTGGATATCTTCCTCAGTTTAGAGGGAGTCCAAGGATTGGGGATCATGTGACCTCATCCCCTCAGCATCACTGCAGCCTATGAAAGTTCTACTTCTGGGTTCCATTTTGTTTTCCAGGTCAG
>NW_008478087.1:0-1665 GCF_000622305.1 Nannospalax galili
CCAGGCCCATTTACTTAGGGCTGATACTGGCCACAATGGGCTGGGATCTCCTCCTCCATCAATCAGCAATCAAGAAAATGCCCCCACAGTCATGCCCCAGGCCAATCTAATGGAGGACATTCTTCAATTGCAGTTCCTTCTTCCCAGTTGTGTCAAGTTAGTAACCGAGATTAGCTATCACACCCTGCAACCGGAATCAACATTCATTGAGCTAATTGTGTCTCTCTCCTCTCCCCTTCATCTCCTGTTTCCCTCCCTATTTCTCCACCTCTCCTCTTTGGTTTTCTTGGCTGAGCTTTATTGTATAGAAAACTTCTTTGCCTGGGATGCCTAAGACAGATGCTAATAGCCCCAGTACACCATTATTTCAAATTATCATCCCTATTGAATCATATTCCAATATCTATATCCATTTCTTTAACCAGTATATACCAATGCTTTTTATTTGATGTTTGGACTATGTCAATGCAAGACAAAGCAACTTCTGGGGTAATGTGGTAGATTACAGTCTGCCTTCGTGTGACACAGTGGATGAGAAGATACCAGAAAATAAAGAATAGACTATTTCAAAGAGGGACAGGGTGGAAGAAGGTTGGAGATCACAAAGGGGATGACAAGACAGTTGGATACCATAGGAAAGCAGAAGGATGATGCCATAGAAAGGGAGGAGTTCCCATGGCTCCAGCCTTGCAGCTGCTTGGCAGGGGAAAGGAAACAGAAACCTCATCCAGAAGGAAACCAGGCAGTCCTAAGGAAAACAAACACAACTCAACAAAGAAGAAAAGCTCACATTTCTTAAAAACCTCAAATACTGCTGAGAATTTTGGTTATGACCATAACACACCTGCATGGTGGATCAGTAGTGGAGACAAGGTCTGTTTATCACTCCCTGTGACTCAGAGGGCTATGGCTGGGTGCCATCTTGAAAATGAACCAATTTGAGACTGTTTGAGACTGAACTAACCTGGGAGCCAAGAACAATGGAAGAAAATTCAGAGACAACATGTTACAGGGTGAGAGGCAGCTGTGGAAAGCAGTTGGGGAGAGGGAGAGAGCCAAACCAAGATATGCTGAGTTCAGGCCCAGGATGCATGCATGAGAAGGTAGCCCCACCTTGGCTAGGGACTTAGCCCATCACCCAAGGTTAACTGTGAAGTTGAATACCTCTAAGTCTGGGATCAGCAGGTGGATCAGCCTCTAGAGCCACTTACCTCCTGTCAGGCTTACTGCCATGGGGAATGAGAAATATGAAGCTCCAAAGGAGGAATCTCTATGCTTCCCCTTGTCAGTGTACTTTTTAGTGATATTTTTTATTTTAGTTCAGATTTCTTTTTCAAAAATTCCTCTTGGGTTGACAAGATGGCTCAGTGGACAAAGGCACCTGAGTTTGATCCCCAGAACTCCATGTAAAGGTAGAGAGAACCGACTCCACAGAGCTGTCTTTTGATCTCCACAAAGTGCTACGGCTTGTGTGCACCCAAAAACATGCATCACACACATGTACACACAATAATAAATAAATTTTAAAGCCTCATGTTTTTACGTTCTCCTAGTTATATTAATCTAATTTTGCTGTGCATTTTTTAAAAAATTATTAGGCAATTCTCTTGTTCCTGCTTCTCTCTCTTTATAAAATCCCTCTCTATTCTTCATTTCCCTTGTTTA
>NW_008478088.1:0-1647 GCF_000622305.1 Nannospalax galili
GCCTGCCTGCCTGCTCAGACTGAATCAAGGACCACAGGCACACAGAGCACACCCTCCACCTCCACCACTGAACTACACTGCCACACTTGCCTGCATTTTAACAAGCTGCCAGAAGGAGGTCAGCTGTGGACTTTTCTATCTGTTGGGTCACACTGGTACGCAAAAGCTTCCGGAATGGAGCATTTTTTGTACATGAGAGGCTCAGATTCGGGGTGCTCAATTAGTGCTGTTAGCCTCCTTGTAGATGAGGTAACAGAGGAGCAAAGAGGCTCATCCATTCACTGGAAGTCACAGGGCTAGTTGTTGATGGTGACCACTTTCCCCAAAGGTGTCTGCACAACATTCACTACAACAGTCGCTCCTCTGACTGTTGTCACCGGATTTAATTTGCATCCACCATCTTATGCTTACCAGTGGCTCTCCTCACCTTTAAAGTCTCACCATCTGGTATAGACCGTGCATAGATTCTGTCTTAGCAAAGGACAATCACGTAAGAAAGCAAGGTACAACTAGTCACCTAGGCCAGACCCAAACATAAACATCTTGAGTTTACTTCCCAACCTCATGCTGGGTCAAGAAAATGGACTGCTGCCATCCTTGTAACTTAGCTCTATCGCACGATCCCAAGTACGCTTTCACTGTGTCCAACAAGAGTAATACCAGGGTTTCCTTACACAAAGTAGCCCCAAAGCATTCTGTAAAATGCCAAGATGGTCCAGGTCAAGAGACGCTCGGTGCCTCTTTGACAGAGAGCTGCTGAAATTCCACTCCTTAAAATAGAGAACTCTTCCCTCCGTGTCGCTGGTACCTCGAGAGGCTCAGCCAAGGGAGGACACTCCCTTGTCCTTTTTGGACAAAACTAGCAAAACAGCCAGCACACACAAATCCACACACTTGACAGGGGCCAGTGAATCTAGAGAAACCGTATCAGAAAGGAGAATGGAAAGCCGTGGCCAGTTGTGACACTGCATCTCTGATTCTGCAGAGGTTACTGCCCAGGTTCAGCTGTCCTCCAGCAAGGGAGACAACCAAGGGAGCCCTCCTCCTCCCAGAAATATATGCCGAAGCCTGCATACTCGAGGAAAATGGCCTGAATATTGCATGCTAATATAGGAATCACAGAGCCAACTAAAAAAAAAAAAAAAAGCTTATCTATTTTAGGTCACATCCTAATCTTTATCCCTGTCACGACTCCCAAAGAAGACTTTCCCTGACGTTTCTTCTGGGGGAAATGCTGTCTTCCTTGAAAGTGGTAGGTAACTCTTCAGTGACTCTGTCTCCCATTGTTGAGGCGGGGAGGCTGGCGGCAGTGGCAAGGAAACAGGTTATCTGTGAACCTGTTGGACATGGATGCCAGACCAAGGACACCTCAAATGCCTAAGAATAAATTTGAGTCCCACGTCTCCACTTAAAAACGGCAATCCACAGCTAGAGAAAGAAATACGCCACACAGGGACTGTCCCCCACGATTGTGACACCGAAGAGGTGGACCTGGTCCCTCTCAGAAAGCACGATTCAGGCTGGCCAAAGTGGAGTTCTGATCCAGACGCAAAGGCACACCTGGCTTGTCCCAAGAATCTCATTGGGTTGCCTAGGGCCTAGGGTCTCTCTCTCTCTCTCTCTCTCTCTCTCTCTCTCTCTCTCTCT
>NW_008478089.1:0-1665 GCF_000622305.1 Nannospalax galili
CAGCTGGCCTGGAACTCACTTTGTAGACCAGGCTGGCCCTGAACTCACAGATATCCATCCACCTACCTCTGCCTCCCAAGTGCTGTGACTAAAGGCACATGCCTCTACACCCTATCAGTGTGATTTTAAAGTGTTGATGGCTTAACAACCATGAACATTTGTCCATGATCTTTAGAGAGTCAGCAGAGCCAGGTACCATACTGCTATGACTGAGAACTCATAGTTACTACTGAATTGGTAGTAAGGCTACAATAGAGAAATTTCTCTTAAAACTGAAAAAAATAAATAAACTACTTCAAAGGAATTTGCAGATTAACAAGGAAAAAAAAAAAATCACCCACCCGCCACATGAAAGTGAAAGAAAGGTACTGTTTTAAAAATCCAAGTCACGGGATGTGGTGGTGCACACCCTTAATCCCAGCACTCTGGAGGCAAAGGCAGGCGGAGGAGCTCTGTGAGTTCAAGGCTAGCCTGGTCTGCATAGTGAGTTCCAGCCAGCTGGAGCTATAGAGACACCCTGTTTCAAAAAGACCAAAAAAAAAAAAGAAAAAGAAAATCCAAGCCAATGATGGATCATAAAGACACATGAGAATGAAAAAGATGTCCTTCCGAGGAGACTAAAAGAAAAACATTCTCCAGAGCAGAAAAGGAGTGATAGCCCTGCAGCCAATCCAACGCAGGCAAAGTGAACTGTGGGGACTCTGAGGGTTCCTTCCAAGGGGACTGAGTGGTCTTGCACTTCCTACACCCTTCCAGCACAAACACCATGGGCTTCTTGGTCTGTTTACTGTACCACTTTATTCCTCTATATTTTGGGAAAAGTAAACATGTCTCTAAGAACCTTCTCTGGGTTGTTTGCTGGCGGGAACAAGGAAGAGGCATATGCTAGCCATGAAGACGGTCAGTTGGAAATTATAACTTTCCCACGTGATATTCATCTTCACTCTTCTCCCGCTATTTAGCAGATATGAGGTTTGAGAAGGATTTAAAATATCAATTATCCTATTTCTTTTTAGAATGCAAAATATTCTCCTAGCCATAAATGGTTGATCAGAGACACTCCAGTCAAGGCAAAGCTCAAGACTTTTAATAGGTGATTAGAGAAGCTACATGCTTGCTTCCTCTGGAAGTAACCCGGTAATCCCTGATGCCATGAGAAAGTCAGTGTGAACATAAGTCTAACATGAGAAGCATGGAAAGCCTGAGAGTCCACACAAAGACCCAAAACCCTGGTGAAGCCACTTTCGAGGAAGAGTCTCTCTCCTCCCATTTAAATGTGTAAACAGATCCCTTTCCTTTACCAGTTTAAACATCGCTTTTTACTCCAACAGAAGCACTTTATTGAGTTCAACTTATTACTGTACTTTTTCCTGATGGTGGTGGTGAGTATGGCTTTGTTTTAACTTTTTTTTTAATATTTTAAAGTTTTTATTTATGTGTATGTGAGTGTGCCTACATGAATTTATATATACTGATCCACCATGTGCCTACATGAATTTATGTGCACCATGCAGGTGTCTGAGGAGGCCAGAGGAGAGCATCAGATCCCTTAAAACTAGAGTTACAGGGAGTTGTGAGCTGTCATGTGGTTGCTGGGAATGGAATCCTAGTCCTCTGCAAGAGCAGCAAGCACTTTTTTTTTTTTTTTTTTTTTTTTTTTTTTTT
>NW_008478090.1:0-1665 GCF_000622305.1 Nannospalax galili
TTAATATATCATATATATAATTAGTTTGTGTTTCTCAACTCTATGAGTTACATTTTTCCTTCCTGCCTGGGAAATATTTTCCCAGAGATGTGTCAGAATGTGACTTAGTATCTTATAGTGATCCTTGATAAAGATGGACAATGCTAGATGTGAACCCAAACAGTAATGTGACTGTCAGATCATGGTCCACTTTGTTGCACATCTTTTGTTTCAGGACAGTACAACCTTCCCTTTCTATACCTTGGCTGGGCTCATTGGCTCCAGCATCATTTCTCCTACTTGGCTCTCAAATGCCCTATTTACTCAGCATTTCCCGCTGTGTTTCCAGCAGGTGATGATTCATTTGTAAGCATTCATTTGGCCTTGAAGGTCTTTTGTACTATTCTGTCTCTAGGAAGGGAAAGGAAAATGCAGTGAGGGGACCGTCAGTGTGTCAAGATCCTGTTACACCCCTGGAAAACCTTTCCAAGATATTTCACACAGTGTCTTTAACAAACCTTTGGCTTTCCAGTTTTCCTGATAGGTAGATAAATTAGATACAACTTGATATTTAACTGTGACAATCCAAGAACTGAATTACAGGAATATCATTTATTTATATTTATTTACAATAGTTATAACCTTTTCTTTCTATTCAAAGGAGGCACATTTTAGCCAGTCATGGTGGTACACACCTATAATTCCAGGACTCCAGAGGTTGAAGCAGGAGGATCAGATTGAGTTTGCAGTCAGTCTGAGCTACAAAGCAAGATCCTGTTACAAAAATAAACAAGATAAAATAAAAAGCCTATTTCTTATTAGCTCCAATAGTCTTCTCACTGAGACAGCACCCTTCCTGTGTGATGCTCTGCTGCCAGACTTGAATTATTTAAAACCTTGAGAAATGAGATATGGAAATCCTTTAATTTCTGGAAACTCATATGGGTTTGGGTTGTCTAAAACCCTGCTAAGATATAGCAGCTGTTTTCTACCACAGCATCTCTTCTCTCCCTGACCATGACTAATGGTGTCAGCTGATTTTAGGACATCCCATCTACCAACTGGCCCATAACCTTTGAAGTAAAAGAACTGTTTCAAAGAGAAGAGCTGGGTCAACTAGATTCCTATCCAAGAATATGAATTACATAGAACTCAATAGGATGAGCCATTGATAAAGTGAAAGTTAAGGGCTGTCAGAAGATAGGGAAAGCTGGGACAATCACAGGACTGGGAAGCCAGTTATGACAGAATAAAAATTTAGAATCAGATTACTCCATGCCTCTGTTTTAACATATGCTATTTAGATGCATCGTTTATGAAAGTGTATGTTTCGTGGTATATGAAAACATTTGATCCTGTGGTTCTGTGCTCTGACCAGCACACCACAATATTCTTCCAGTTTGAGGAAAATGATTCATCTCAACCCAGGGCTTGCTTTTCGCCCAGAATATTCTAGAAATTTTAGATGGAATTATTTGAAGGGCAAACAGTTTCTCTCGGCATGTAATCAGTATTATTCAAATAGGAACATATAGAGGAATGTCAGGAGAACCCTCACATCTGTGGGTATCACCTACACCTAGAAGCTCCTACAGCCTCCAGCTTTTTGAGATTATACCTTCACTATAAAAGCATTTTCCACAGCTTGGCTCATCACCCGTTTCCCATTTGCTATGAGATAACTAG
>NW_008478091.1:0-1665 GCF_000622305.1 Nannospalax galili
AAATCAGTGGCTGCTATGAGGCCACAACACTGACAGCTTAACTCTGTCCCAAAGAGAGAGGATTGGCCTGTATGAAATCAGACCTAAAGGTGCAGGCCCATGGTCTAATTATCTCAAACTTACCAGACAGCCCAGATCAATGGTAGAATCTTTTTTCTTTAAATTTGTATAATTGGGCTGACAAGATGACTCAATGGGTAAAGGCACATGCTGTCAAGTCTGATGATCTGAGTTCAATTCCCAGGGCCACCATGGTAGAAGGAGAGAACTAGCTCTCACAAGTTGTCCTCTTATCCTGTGTCTCGTGCCATGGCGTACATCACCACCACACACACATACACACACAGATAGATACATTTGTAAAGTTTTTGTCTACTCCCTTTTCCCAAGCTGATTGTCTGAGAAACTCCATGCTGAAGGACAGATTTTGAGTAACCAATATCGTTACAAGTTGACGAACAGACAGGCAAGGGTTCAGGGTGCTGAAGTAATGATCTGATTTTTATTGTCACTTTCTTTCGTAAAGGTTAACTGAAAAGAAGGTATTGCTGGCTTGCCTTGGAGGTGCTTTCAGCCTGGATTTCTAATGTGCTCTTAGAAATGCGGAACCCAGAGTTGCACCATAGCCATTACTTAGTGCATGGACCAGAGCTGGTCAACATCTGTTTGAGTACATACCCATTCATATTACAAATTAATTTCTAATTAGTTGAAATACAACTTGTCATTTTAACTAACAGTGATGCACAGAACTTGGCTTTATGGACTGTGGTAGAGACAAAAGAATAGGCACTAGCCCAACTTTTAAAAAACTTCTAATCCAGCTGTCTAAACCTTTAAGTTTACAGAGTATTTTAAAAGTGTGACGTTTTAGAGACACCCTTTAAGAAAATTACAGGTAATGTAATTTTATGCTATTGTTACTCTGATTAAATACCTCTCTTGATGTGGTTGCTATGCTACAAGTCTCATTACCACCTCACTCTCCGTTTTCTACCTCCCACCCTCATTCCTAAATAGCTGTATCCCAGATAGGTGGTGCAGGGAGCTAGGAATGGATCTCCAGCATAGGTAAGACTAATAAATGTGAATTAGGATGAAAGGCACTGTGTAAATGCTTGAAATGTTGTTATTACTGCCGTCATACGCTTTATTACTTTTAAATTGTGCATCCTTTTAAGTAGATTATTTGTTCGCCACAGTCTCCATTATATCTAAGCAAAGCATTCACAAAAATTTCTAAAACCTTTTCATTTCTCTCTGTAGGTTGTTGTTTCGTAACATTTTATACAAGAAAAGCTGCACTTGAGGCCCAGAATGCACTGCACAATATTAAAACTTTACCTGGGGTGAGTCGGTTTACTTTTGTACCAAAATCACTTTATTGCTTGAAAATGGTCCTTTCAACTGAAGGTTCTAGTTATGGGTTCTTAGTGCCAAAAATGGCTTTAGTCTTTTGAGGAGTGCATGCTGACCCCTCTGTTCCCTGCAGCAGCCACACCAGCTGGCCAGCCCATAAAGAGGCACTGACATTAACTGACAGGAAGAGCTCTCAAATAGCATGTCCCCTGGTTAGAAAATCAGAGTGAGCCCCCTGGGTACAGCGGCTGTCAGAGAGAATTGGGTGGGTGAGTGTTTTAAAAGCAAAAAAAAAAAAAAAAAAAA
>NW_008478092.1:0-1663 GCF_000622305.1 Nannospalax galili
TAACTCCAGTTCCAGGGGATCTGATGCCCTCTTCTGACCTCTGCATGCATTGCACAACATGGGTGCACTTACAGACATGCTGGCAATACACTCATACACACAAAACAAAAATAATAAATGAAATATGCAAAAGAATGGTTTTCAAAACAGCATTGCACTGTGGATTTAAAGAGGTTCTTCATGGATAATCACTGAAATGTGTGACAGAAAGATCCCATGAAAATCTGCTGTGTGGGTTCTCACCCCCTGAAATGCAGAAAGCACTCAACTGAGATCATGTGGGTATTGTAGAAAAGTAAAGTAGGGCCTGGAGAGGTGGCCCAGCAATTAATAGTACCTGCTGCTCTCCGGGGGGACCCTGGTTCTGTTCCCATCACCCACATGGCAGCTTGCAATTGTCTATAAGTCCACTTCCTGAGAATTCAATGCCCTCCTCTGGCCTCCACAGGACCAGGCACACACATGGTACACATACATGCTATCATGAAAAAGTCATATACTTTAAAATAAATAAATAATTTTTAAAAATTAGACAACAAAACAATGCAAATCCAAATAAACACATCTGAGTAATACTAATGTTAATCTTAAATTTGCTACATTATTCATATAATTGGTCACAAAAAGAATACAGTCCTCAGTTCAAATATTTTCTCAGTCCTAAAGTCTGTATTAGAACATGGACATTATAATTGCTATTAAACATCTTTGCACATTAAAATGCATGATTATTACTCTAAAATGAAGTTCTCTAAAGAGAACAATGTTGAAATTCTAGTTCCCAGCATCTCTGCATGTGACCATATCTGGAAACAGTATAATAGGCTAAATGAAAATGAGGCCACACAGAGTATAATGCTAATGAAGACGAGGCCACATGGAGTAGGTGGGTGGCCCTACTGTGGTTTGGATAAGAACTGTCACCCCAAAACTCACACACTGAGGTCTTGGTCCCTAATGAAATGCACAGAGGTGGGGCTTTGGGAAAGTGACTGGATCATGGGAGCTATGACTAAGGGCAGTTTAAACACTGATGGATTCAAAATTTAAAGGCATTGTTGGGAAGCAGTGAATACTAGGCGATGGGTTTTAGCTGGAGGGACTAGGCACAGAGGCTTGCCGTTGTAGCTTATACCTTTCCTCATCCACTCCTTGCCTGCTCTTTCTGATTCCTGCTTCCCATGAGGTGAGCAGTTTCCTCTGCTGCAGATTCTGGCCTCCATGATGCTTTCCCTTGTCTTGGAACAAAAGCAGCAGAGCCAATTGACCCTGCAACAAAAACTTCTGCCACCATGAACCAAAAGTGGATCTTTCTTTCTTTGAAGATGTTAATATCAGGTATTTTGTCATAGTGGCCAAAAGTTAGCTAACACAGCCACTAATTCAATATGGCTAGAGTTCTCATGAAAAATGAACAAGGCTCCCCAAGAAAATCCCATCACATGACAAAAAAGTCTTTCTGGTTGAACGTTTGAGTCTCATTTAGCATCTGTTTTAGTGACTTTTCCTGTTGCTGTGATAAATAACCTGACAGAAACAATTTACAGGAGAAAGAGCTTATTTTGGCTCACAATTTGAGGGCACAGTTCACCATGGCAGTGGGCATCATGGGAGGAGTGTGAGGCAGCTGCTCACACTGCATCCACAGTCAGGAAGCAGAGAG
>NW_008478093.1:0-1665 GCF_000622305.1 Nannospalax galili
TCTTAGTCCATTTTTAATTAAGTAATTGGAATTTTAAGCGTTATTAGGATAGGCTACATACAGGCCTTCCATGTGGGATTTGATTACCCAAATTCCTCCCATTCCCTGCTGGTCTCCCCACTTTCTTGATGGCGTCCTCTCAGGAATGAAAGTTTAAATTCCGACCAGGTCTGATTTCTCTATTTCTTTCTGTCCTTTGCGCGTTTGTGTCACACAAAGAGGTCAATGTCTAATTGCTGAACATGCATGTTTTCTTCTAAGATTATACCTTTAGCTCTTGTGTTCGGGTTGTTGTTCCATTTTGAATTAATTTCTTCATACAATACCTGACAGAGACCCAGCCTTGTTCTTCACGTGTGGACACCCGGCTGTCTCGGCAACATTTGTAGAAAAGACCTATTTCCCGCACTGAAGGGTCTTGGTATACGGTGGGAAAACAGCTGACATGCAAGGGCGTGTCTCAATATTCTTGATTCTATTCTGGAGATCTGCATGTATTACCACTATGTGCTTAGCCGTGCGTCTAGGCCATGTTGGCGACGGTTGCAAGTTTTGATGCCCCAAACCATGAGCTCTCTTTTACCTTTGTTTCAAGATGATGTATGTTTTCTGGATTTGTGCAGGAGTTTCAACATCAGCTTCTCAGTTTCTGCAAAGAAGCCAGACATGACTTAGCTGGCTTTGTCATGAATCTACAGCACAATTTGGGCAGCACATGCAGTTGTAGTCTCCCAACCCATGAACAAGACTGTCTTCCAAGTGTCGATTTCTTCGATTACTTTCACAGATGTTCTACCCCGCTTCCCATGGTCTTCGTCATCCGTCTCCCAAGACTTTCCTCCTCTCCTGTCTTCTGGCCTCCAATCCCCAAATTCCTGTACCGATCTTTTAAGGAATGCCTTAGTCTATTTTCTTCTGCTGTAAACAAGGTACCCAGGGCTGTATAACCTGTAAAGAAGATGAACTCATTTGGCTCATGGTTCTGGAAGCTGAGAAAAGCACATCCCAGCATTTGCTCAGAATCTGTGGGGAGGCATCACACTGCATCCTAGTAGGAAAAAAAGAGCCATTCTGTCCCAGGAGCCCAACCTCTTGGCCAAATCGACTCCTAATTCTCTCCCAATGGCTCCAAACACCATTAGCATGAATTTGGGGTTTGTTTCCAACACAATAACTCTCAGAGGTCGTATTTAAATCATAGTAAAGTTGATCTTCTAAATGACACCCCCAAACTCTGCCCCTGACTTGTAATGGCATATCCAAAACTTCATTGGGATTTTCTATTCAGCAGAGTCTTGTACTTAAATCTTCAAATTTTAGCACCTTAAAGGCTTTGAAAGCAGTTTTCTCTTTATTTTTTTATTTTATTTATTATTTTTACTTTATGTGTATGAGTGTTTTGCCTGCATTTATGTATCCATGTAATGCCCACAGAGGCCAGAAGAGGTCATTAGATCTCTGGAACTGGAGTTACAGATGGTTGCTAGCAGCCACATGGGTGCTGGGAATCAAACCCCGGTCATCTGGAAGAACAACAAATACTCCTAACCACTGAGCCATCTCTCCAACCCCTCAGTTTTCTCTTTAAATGATCAAATGTTCAGGCAGGGCTTCCACTGACAATGTCCTTGCCTCAAACAGACTGGGGGGGGGGTCATTATCATA
>NW_008478094.1:0-1665 GCF_000622305.1 Nannospalax galili
CATAGAACTGGGGAAATGAACAGCAGACCCCAATCTTAGCTGAAGAAACATGGGCAACTGATTACTTCTGGGTGAGAAAGAACAGATCATCCTAGAACAAGAGACTCCAGATAGGCTGACTAGACCTCAGTGAATGGACTTACACTGGGAAATGTCTGGGGACACTGACTTGACACACTGGGCCTTAACACAGATGACAGAGTATATGGGTTTCACTGGGGGGTGCGAAGGGAAAGTGTTTGGGGGGCAATAGTATAAAGATGATTAAGAGTGTTTGAGATATTCTGTATAGAATACAAAAAATGAATTTAAAAGTTTATTAAATTTTTCTAAGATCAATATTCTAATGTATAACTGGTTCCTGATTTTATTATAACATTTTCTTAAACTATTGATCTTCTTTTACCAACATTTTCCCTACCTCTTGCCCCCTAAAAAATGTCTTAGAGAAGACAGATTTTATGTTTTATCCCTTTACTGAATGATTCATTTAAAATTTGGTGATTAGATTTTATCTTCATACTGTTTGTATGCTTTGCCATGGGGTAAAGTCTTCCCTTATCAGAAAGTCACTCACTAAGCAGTAAGAAAAAATATTTAAGAGTATTATTCCTACATGAGGCATGCCTGCTAAATTGCATAGTAATTATAAAATACATTTTGGCAACAACTATTTAAATATATATGTAATATTTAGCAAATTGTACAGAATTTTTATTGTGCCTATGATCTTCAGTCCTCCTGAGGTAGTGATATGAATAAACAACACTAATAAATTGTCAGATCTGACATCTTCAGTCTCTAGCCAAAGACACTCCTATTCTCCTAAGTCTTTAGAAAATATCAATTATTTCTTTATGAAATAATTATTGGGAGTCTTCTAAAAATAGATGGATTGGATGAGCTATTTCTGGTAAAGAGAGACATCATACATTATTAGAAGAGGCTTTTTAAAATAACTGAAAATTTGAAGTTGGTTTGAGATTTTTCACATTGAGTTCCTGGAAGCTGAAGAATTAAATCAACGAGATCTAAAATCCGGTGATTTCATCAATTTAAAAGGATCCACATCAAAGACTCCCTTCAGTCTAAATGCAAAAAACTGTATCTGGTACCTTCAACCTCCTCTTGTATTACAAAAGCTTAGGAGAAAAACTCTTTGATTCATATTTCTTACCTCAAACTTGTGCCAGCTTCTAAGGATACATGTGTGACACTTTGTGATGCTGATGTTCATCTTCTACTACATTATAAATGAGTGCCCCAAGTAACTTAATGCAAAACCCCTCTGACAGCATCTAGTTCTAGACTGCAATACCAATGCCATGCCCAGAATTCAGCAGGGAACTCCATTAGGGAGTTCTATATTTTATATTCAACTTCTTAAAGGTAAAAAATAATAAAACTTCTGTTATTAAAAAAGGAAAAAGTATAAACTGGGTCTGACCAATTGGATCACTAAGTTTCCATTGATATTTAAAAAGTTTAAAAAAAAAATTAGAAGCTCTTAGAAACCTTAAGATATATTCATAATTCTGTGTAGTTTAGAGTAACTAAAGAAAATTATTGAATTTTAATAATTTTCATACATAATTTGATGGTATTTAAATTCCCTCCCCTAACCACACCTCCCCTATTGCCTCCTGCCCAATTTAATGTACTCTA
>NW_008478095.1:0-1665 GCF_000622305.1 Nannospalax galili
AGTGAATCTTGAGAAATCAGACTCAGAGTTCTGAAGAGAAGTAAACAGGCTATCCATTGTCTGGATAGTTATAAAAGTTCACCAGGGTGAAACCCTGTCTTCTACAAGACTTAATGGCCTGTGGCATTATATCAGGCATTCAGATTTCCTGAACTTTCTTTGGATTCATCTGTTTTTTAAAAACTTCATTTATTTTTTGGCAGTTTCCTTCATGTGTGTAACGCATTCTGATCACACTGACCTCTCATCACCCTATTCATCCCTCTCCCTCCCATGCCAATTCTCAGTCTTCCCTGCAACTTCCCCTCTAACTCTCATGCCATTTGGCTTTGTATTTTTTATCTTTTATGACCTACTGAGCTTAACCAAGGCTCTCTGTGTGAAGTCTAGAGGCAGAGGGATCCATGGAAAACAATGACTCACTTCTCTCCAGCCTCCATCAGTTGCCAATAGTTACTAGGGAAGGGCAGGGTTCCATGAACCCTGCCTCTATTCATGATTTAATGTTTACAGACCCAGGCTTGTGCAGACCCAGGGCAGGTAACTACTGCTCCTATGAATTCATGATGACAATGAACCTGTCATGCCTAAAAGACAGTGCTTCACAGCCACGCTCCCTATCATCAGGCTCGAAACCTCTTTCTTCCCCCTCTTCCATGATGTTCTCTGAACTGTGAAAGGGGTGATATAACTGTTCCTTAAGAGATGGACACTCAACAGTCATTTATTTTCATATAAGACAGGATGCATTCAGGGTGGTATGGCTATAGACAATACTCACTTTCAACATCTTTAGCAGCCATGAGCCTCTGCATTCATTGTCATTCACTACAGAAAAGAAGCTTCTCTGAATAAGGCTGAGAGCAGCACTTGTCTGTCTATAAATATAAATACTTAGCACTTTGATGTCATGTCCATTAAACAAAACAGCAGTAGTTAATTCCCCCCTATAAACTGAGACCTCCCCATCGGTGGGCTTTTGGCAAAATTTACAGCACTGTGCATGAATTTCTCCTCCCATGGAGAAGGCCTCAGATCTAATCAGAGGGTTGTTAGAAACAGCCTGTGCTGTTTTGGGGGCCTTTGTGGGCCTACCTGACCACAGTTTATAGAGCAGTATCCCATACCTGGTCCTGGGCATGACCTCAAGATTTTGTCCTGTGTCCATTCTTATAAGTAAATTGGCTCTGCCACTTTGAATGTGGATGACATACATCTCTCCCCAGAACAAGACACCCGCAAAGACCAAAGATATGGTTATTTCAATGAAGCATTCTAGAATCTAAGTTTGCTAAACTTCAGGTGGAATTAATTTCACAAAACGAGATGAAACCAGATGTTTTGGAATTATGATGGCATTCACTTGTTTATAAGACAATTCTTTGTGTTTGTTAATTACTTGGAAATCCTGAATTAACTTTTTAAATAATTCTAATCAGAATAAAATGGCTGTGCACATGCAGAATTTCCTTTCTTTAACAGCACAGTGATATTCCATTGTGTGTGTATATCATGTGTTCTTTACTAATCGGTTGGTGAACACTTAGGTTGCTTCTATACTATTGCTATTTTAAATTAAGGTATAATAACAATGGGTGTGTTGACACCCTAAAAACCTGACTGCAGTTCATGTATATAATGCAATTCATATATATATATATATAT
>NW_008478096.1:0-1666 GCF_000622305.1 Nannospalax galili
AGGTCCTTCTGGGTCTGGTGTTTCTTCTTTGGCAGGAGAGAAATATGACAATGCTCCAGGAACATGAAGTACCATTAGAACCCGGAATACAGGATTCAACTCATTTATTCAAGCATGGAGGTAGCCTATCAGGTCTGACCCAAGAGGAACTCAGGGTTTCCACTTAATCACTTTGATGGCAATTTGGGCTGCTCGCTGTATGGCCTCATTATTATGCATCCTGAGGAGACAGAAGGTGGGCAGGTGGGGCTGCAGAATCTTACGGCCCTCAGGGGCCTCAGCCAGCATGGTGAGGGCCTTCGTGGCATTCAGACACACTTTGGTAGGTGGCATTGAGCACAGCAACTCCAGAAGTGAGTCGATGGCATTTGCATCCAGGGCTGCATACTTGCCTGTGGGCCACCAACACCAGTTTTTCTAATCATCTGCAGGAGGCCTTCTCCCCAGCCCCGCTCCCTAGAACATCATAGGGGAAGTGCCACCTGAATGCACCTCCCTCTCTCCCCACCTTTCCCGCATTCTTTCATGGAGTCCAACATGGGCCAGGCCTTTCATTCTCTGCCTGTTCAGTCCCCTAACCAGCCTAGTTATGTCACCCTGCTCCTGTCCTGCAATCAGTCCTTATAGAACAACATACATCCTTTTAAAATGAAAAGTCAACCATACATTTATGTGGCAGCTATTTCTTGAACAACTGTTCTGCACATAGTATAAAACATACACGGTAGGGCCAGGGGTGCAGCTCAGTGTCAGAGGCCTTACCTAGCAGGTGTGAGACCCTAGGTTTGGTGCCCAGCACCAAACATAATAGCAAACTAACAACACAAAACTCACTACATGTTTCTTGTTCTCATGGCACTAACAGCCTAAGAGGAACACAAGCATCAATATGTATGGGACACACTCTCCTTCACCATTTACTGTCCCCTGCTGCTGCAACCACAGTCTCCCATTTACTGCTCGTGAGTGTTTGCATAGGTGCCTCTACACTGCTCTCAATATCCTTTAGGTGTATGCCCAAGCCACTCTTAGAGGAGGCTGGGCCCTATCGTGTGCCCCACCCTCTGCATGCTAGCTTCTCCTCCCCATCAATCATCATTCTTCATCTTCTGACAACTATAGACACCCAAGGCCAAGACCTCTGGGTTCTACTGTCCAGCTCAGAGTCTGGCATGAGGCATGGGGACAGAGACCTTTGGCTAGTATGGAATGGGTGATATATCCCCCGGTCTTAGCCTCTGTGTCTTTAGGCATTGGTTGAGGTCTGATAGGACCTTAGCCTTTCAAATGTTCCCACAGATGCTTGGGCTAAGATGCTCCAAGATGAAGGAAGGCACACTGGCTACTCTGACCCTTAAGCAGTCAGCATCCAGACTACACGATGGAAAGAGGCAGTGGACTCAGAAAGCCTCAACTTCTCCTCCTGTGTATCTCAAATTCCACCACTAGGGTCCAGTGGGGAGCTTCTAGGAGGTTCTATCATATCATTCTGAATCCAAGGTCCAAAGAGTCATTGGTGAACATAAAAGAAACATAAGGTACAGAGCTGGCATAAGTGAGTGTAGACCAGTCAGGAAAGCCAGATGGCTGACAGAGGGCATGAGAGGAAAGATGAGAGAATGTCACACCCAGCTTGTCAGGTGTGGAGACTAGCGTAAGTCTCTTC
>NW_008478097.1:0-1665 GCF_000622305.1 Nannospalax galili
TGGGTGCATGAGGCACCGGACTCTTGGTAGCAGGGAACAGCTCCTGTCCATCTGAAGCCTGGATAGGGCAGAAGCCCCACCACTGAGACAAGTGGGATGTCTCTCAGTATCTGGAGGCTGTGCAAATGTGCAGGCTCGCTGAAGGGGTTCAAGCTGCTGAAGATGAGCTGTTCAGCTACTTCCAGGTTGTACAGACAGGCATCCAGGTGCTTTTCAGGCCACAGCGGGCTGTACTGAGCATTGGCTGCCCTGGTTGCTTCTTGTAACTGCGGTAGGGTAGGCAGGGCTGCGTGTCTAACTCTTGGTGCTTCTGTGGACCCAACATCTCACGCTAGCAGTCTGGTTGACTCTATGGCAGCAGGAGACCTGATCCTTTCTAGTCCACAGCACAGGGTTGAGCAAGCTCCTGGGACAGCTGCTTCACCTCACCAGCAGCCTCTGCCAATGGTCACGCCTGCCCTGCAGGAGCCTGCGTAGGAAGAAGGCACAATGTGGGTGGGACTCCTTCCCTGGGGTGATGTTGAGGAGGAGAAACCTAGCTGGTCCCCCAAAGTTTAGAGACCACCAGGCTTCTCCAGCAGCAAGTGCTCGGGCAGGTTTTGTTTGAGTGCTGGCCGGTGGACCCTCAGGCCATGGGAAAATTCATTCAGGGTTGATCTTGACAGTTGTATTGGTGATGCTGGGTGCATGGATTCCTTCTTAGTAAGGCCGCTCTGCCTTAGCATCTGTCTCCCACTTCTGCCCACAAACACTCCAGTGACAGGGCTGGAGAGATGCCCTGTGGGTAAGAGCACTTGCTGTGCAAACATGAGGTCTGAGGATTCTAGGACTTACATAAACAGCTGCACGTAGCCACACCCATATCTGCAACCCAATTGTTAGGATGGGAGGCAGAGACAGGAGGATGCCTGGGGGCTTGCTGGCTGCCAGTCTAGGGATAGGTTTAGTAGAAGACCCTGTCTCAGGGGAATAAGGGGTCGAGTGCTAGAGCAAGACGCCCAGTGTTCTTCTCTGGCCTTTGTACATGAACACACACACGTATGCTGGTACATGCACATACATACACACATGCACACACATGCAAGCACATTCATGTATACACATACATGCACACATACATATACATGCACACATGCTTGCACACACATGCATGTGCAGACATACATATGCACATGCATACACACAAGCATGCATATGCACATACATGCATGTACACATGCATACATGCATATGCATGCAGGTGCACACATGCACACATGTATACACATACAAGTGCACACACTCACATATATTCACACATGCATGCAGATGCACACACATGCACGCACACATACATGCATGCTTATGTATGAGGGTACACACATGCACACATGTACACACATACAAGTGCACACATGCATGCACACATTCACATATATACACACGCACACTTTCACACATGCATGCAGGTGCACACACATACGTACATGCATACCCATGCACGTGCGTGCATGCACACACTATAAAATATCTTACAACACTCCAGTGAAACACATGACCATCTTCTCTTTGTGATTCGTGCTGTGGAGAAGCATGCCAAGCCCGTGCTGTCACCTCGCTTCCTCACTTCGCTTATGCGGTGTCTTAGTTTGTTCTTCATTGCTGTGACAAAACACTCTGACCAGT
>NW_008478098.1:0-1666 GCF_000622305.1 Nannospalax galili
TTTTTTTTAAAGAAAAGAAAGGCTCTTTGAAGGGTATGTCCATGTACTTTTTCCTTTCATTTTCACAGTGGATTTGGGTGTTCTGAGGAAGCTCAAAGGCAGGTTGTGGGTCTCTCTCTTTGGTACCAGGATGAATGGTTGGTACATGGGGAGTGAGGCAAGACGGGCGGGGGGTGGGGGGGTAGATGGGAACTCCAGATGGACAGTGTCTCCCAGCAACTTGTTATACTCTCTAAGAACACTCACCACTGGCCACTCTGGTCAAAGCCATGGGTTCTTCCCACACACCAACAGCTCTCCACTGGCCACCCGTCAGGCCCTTTTAACTCACCTCATGGTGGTGCTGCCTCCTTGGAGCCAGGCTAAGTCCCACAGGCCGCAGGTTCAGTTCCACAAGACTGTTCCTACTTAGATGTTTGTCACATGCCCTGCGCTGTGACCTGTGTTTCTGACCAAACAGCTCTAAATCTGGAGTCCCTTCACCCCTCCTTGGGCTCCATCACTTTGCCAGGATAGATTACAGAACTGGGGAACACATTCACACATACGGTCTGCTGCAAAGACACGGAGAAAAATCTTGACAGAAGTCGTGGGCAAAACGAGGTAAGTGGAGGGAGAAGGCGCTTTGAGTCCTGGCTGGGCTCTCTACCCTCTTCACTTCCCCAGTGTCCAGCCTGCAGAAACTCCCGGATCCTGTCCTTTGGGCTTTTTACAGAGATCTCATCAGGCAGCTATCACTGGTGAGGCCACCACTGGTGGTCAGTGTGACCTTCAGCCCCTCAGCCCTTTTTGGATCCTGGGATGTGGTGCTGAGGGTTGGTGATCAGCCCCATCCCTCCCCACCCTTCACAAGACCCTCTCACCCCTCTGGAGACTTACATGGGTTCAGGAGCTGTGGGCCCCAGGGCCAGGAGTGGAAACCAAACGGACACTTCTAATATAGCATCACACCCCCATTTCATAGATGGGGACAGCAAGGCCTGAGGAGGCCAACGTTGACCCTCCAGAACCCCCCACACCCCAGAAATGCTGCTGCCTGCCAAGCTCCTTTTCAGGGTCTTGCTGGCTCCAGTCTAAAGTGCTATTTTTTAGCTGGGTGAGGGTGGGGTTCCAGGCCAGACAGTTTGTCCTGGGCAGGGAGCCAGCTCACAGCCCCTGGGAACAGACTGGCCCTGTTTCTTGACCCCGGCCATCTGGAGCGGGCATGGGGTGGACATTACCCACCTCAAAGTGGATGACACTCTTGGGTGGAGGCCTGAGGCTATCCAGGATGCCACACTGATCAGAACAGGCCTGGGTCTGTCCCTTGTCTACAGCCCTTTCCTGGCTGTTTGGTTGTGGGCAAGTCCTCCCCTGTCCAGGAGTCCGTCTCCTCATCTGTGAAGTGAGAGCTTCTCAGATGATGGCTCTGGAATCCCCAGGGCTGAGGTGAATTTCAGACAGATGAGGAAATGTTTGAACAAAAAATGCTCTGTGAACTGCTCAGTACCTCAACTTCCCTTTGGGCTCAATCCTGCCTCACTCTTGAAGGGCCCAGCTCACTCTCCAAGCTTTGCCCCTCCACAAGACCAACACCCACAAAAAGGAAAAGCCCAGTGGAAGCTCAGGGATCCAGAAACCGATTTCCTGCTGGGGTCCCGGCTGGCTTGGCAGCCCAAGGACACTG
>NW_008478099.1:0-1664 GCF_000622305.1 Nannospalax galili
GCCTCTACCTCCCGAGTGCTGGGATTAAAGGTGTGTGCCACCACGCCTGGCTCAACCTGCTTTCTTACACAACCCAGGCCCACCTGCCCAGGGGTGTCATCACCCACAGTGGGCTGGGCCCTCCCCCATCACTCCATAATCAAGTAAATGTCCCACAGACATGGCCACAGGCCAGTCCAATGGAGAAAGCTCCTCAACTGAGGTTCCCTCTACCCAGGTGTGTCTAGTTGACACTAAGCCTGTCCAGGTCAAGGTGGCATGGAACTGTAAGCCTTGTCACCCACACAGCAGCGTCAGAGTCTGGTTCCAACTTCAATGGACACTGTGGTAAATGAGTGGATGTGTGTTTTCCCTCTGGCTTCTGGATTTGTCTTATTGACCGAGAGTGTGCCACGCTGGGAGGAATGCGTGCAGACAACATGCCGGCCCCTTGTAGTCTCTTATTGTGGGAGAATAGAATAAATCAACTGATTTTGCTCCTCTCCAGGCTGCATATAGACAAATGACCTCAAAGTTCAATTCCAGTGTTTTCAGCAGGAGACTCCAACATGAAGCCCGTGGATGCTGGATCACTCGAGCAGTGGGTCCCAGCGATAGTGTGTGCCGGGAAGTCCCAGGGGACTGGAGTCCTCTCTTTGGAAGCTGGAGGTAAGGGGCCTGCATGGAGAGGAACTGGGGTAGAGCTGGACCATCAGGTCCGGGGGCTGGTTTGATGCTCTGAGTACCTGAAGGTCAAAGGTGGAGTCTGAAAGAAAACCTCGCAAGCTTCATTGCCTACTTGAACCTCAGCAGAAGTGGTGCCTGCTTGCTGAGGGTGCTGTGCTCCTGGGAACTGGTGAGTTGTGCATCCTGATGGATGAAGGGACCAGTGGTAGTGGTGTGTGGGTCACGCTGAGAGTTCAGTATGATAAAGAATGTGCTTGGACCTGGGTGGGATATGACTCTTGCCTGTACAGCTCTGTGGCCCTGGGCAGGTTGCTTGCCCTCTCTGTGCCCCAGCGTCTCCCAGTCTGAGGTGGGATGGTGGTAACACACTAGTGCCTGCAGCAAGAGCTGCGTGCTCATGTCCCCTGTCACCATGCCAAGAACCCAGCATGAAGGAAAGGAGACAGATGGACGCCTTTGGTGAAAAGTCCACAGCCGTGCTCAGTCCACAGCCCGGGAGCTTCCTGCAAAGCTTCAGGTGCATGAATATGTGTAAGTGTGCTTGGTAGTATGTGTAGGCGTGCCTGTGAGCACACATGGGAGCATGCATGACACATATGTATGCTTGTTAGTATGTGAAGGTATCCCTGTGAGCACATGTATAAGCATGCACCTGTATGTATGCTTGTTAGTATGTGTGGGTGCCCCTGTGAGCACATGTATAACCATGCACATGTATGTATGCTTGTTAGTAAGTGCAGGCACCCCTGTGAGCACACGTATAAGCATGCACATGTATGTGTGCTTGTTAGTATGTGCAGGTGCCTCTGTGAGCACACATGTGAGCATGCATGAGACATATGTATGCTTCTTAGTATGTTCAGGCACCCCTGTGAGCATACATATGAGCATGCAGATGTATGTGTGCTTGTTAGTATGTGCGGGCACCCCTGTGAGCACACATGTGAGCATTCATGACATGTATGTAACTTTGTATGTGCATGTGTTAATGCTGTGGG
>NW_008478100.1:0-1666 GCF_000622305.1 Nannospalax galili
CTCCTCCTCCTCCTCCTCCTCCTCCTCCTCCTCTTCACAGCACACTGAATACAGTTGGTCAGTTAGTGCTGCCTGTATTCATCTGAGTTTAGAGTCATCCACTGGAGCATGGGCAAGTTACCATTATACCCATAGATCTTTCATTCTTCATAAGAGAATCTTCTTTATCCAATAGACAGTGATTATTAGAGACTCACAACTGACCAAAATGCAGAGAATACATGACTGATATACTCAGCCTTAACTGGGACATCTATATTACATCCCCTCCACCCAAGGCTCAGGGAATAGCATGGAAGAGGGGATGGAAAGTTTGAAAGTATCAGAGGTGAGGGATGACCACTAGAACCTTCTGGATGCTACAGGGCCATTACATGCGTGAACTCATAGGAGCTATCGTTGCTGCCACATGGCCTGCACAAGATCAAACCTGTTAACACTCCAACATGGAGAGGGGAGATAAGCCCAGATCCCAATCCCAGTTGAGGAGATTTTGGCAGGCAATGGCAGCTGAAAGTCAGTTTTCTTCAGTGATGTGACCCATGGTAGGTTCATGTCACTTACCAAAAAATATCAGTTAAATAAGAGATTAGTGAGCTGCCCTTAAATCAGCAAGATTGTTACTGCTGTTAATAGACATAGATGTGCCTAAGAAAATTGAAATTAAAGAATAAGTGATATTTATGCACGTCTGAGTTGGGACTGTTTAAGTGACCCCCTCCAATTAAATAGCATGTTACAATTTTTGTGTCCATATTAAGATAAATTATTATATACTTTCTTATGTATTCATATTTATTCCTTTTTCAGCTTCTAAAATACTTGGTGGTTTATGTTTGAAACAGCTTGAGAGTATTTTTCCTGGGCCTATTATGCTCATGAAAGTCATTTTCTTTAGGTTTACAGTTCAGCTGAGGACTCCAAATCTGTGTACACATTATGATAACACTACAATTTAAAATAAATGGGCAATTTATGGCACACTTATTTACATGGTGCTTAAGTTAGTTAACTGAGGCTACTTCAGGATGTCTAAAAAATTCTTGGAGATCATGAGATGCTTGGTGGATGACAAACTCTCACTAGTAATAGCTGTAGTCAATAGCAAAAATAATGTGATGTGAAAGTGTATAAATAGGGTAAGTTAGCTGTTAGACCTGCATAAGACTAGAAAACGAGAATGAGAGAATCTTCTAGAAGTTTTGTTGCAGGATTTAAGAGGTTATGAGATGGGCTGGGTAGACAGTTCGGGGAATAACAAAGCTTGAGCTGTAGCATTTGAGGACTTGAGTTTCATCCCCAGCACTGAGACATGGCTGTAATGTGTCAGTAACTCTGATGTTGTGAGTCATAGATAGGCAGAACCTGAGAGCTCACTGGCTAGCCAGCCTAGTCCAAAGGGCAAGCTTTGTTTGGTGAAAGGCCCTGTCTCAAGGCAATATGATAGACCGCAATAAAAGAAGGCACCTGATATCCTGCTGCAGCCTCTACTACATGCACACTCAGGTGCATATATCCACACTCATGTGCGTGTACCACCCCCGTACATGCATGAGGTTGTGAGGAACTTTCCACCATTATAATGGAGATAGAAGGAGAGGATTATAGATTTTACTCACTGTACTAGTGCCTTGTATTCATTCAGCACTGACGGGTAAAGGAAAGA
>NW_008478101.1:0-1666 GCF_000622305.1 Nannospalax galili
TTTTATAAAACCCTGGAAATGTAAAGAATAGTAAAATATCCCCAACCTTAGCTGAGGAAATGTTAACAAACAATAACTACTAGGAGAGGAAAAGTTGGTTTGCTTTCAGATCTGTGTCGCTAGACAGATTAACCATGCTCCAGTGAATGGATGAATGTGGAAGGAGATTTGGGAGCACAAACTTGCCTTGATAGGCCTTAAAATATATGACAGAGTACATGAAATCCAGCTGGGGATTATAGGAGGAGTACAGCTAGGGGAAGGGTCTAAATATCACCAAAATACATCTTATGAAATTCACAAAATCATTAATAATAGAAAAAAAGAATAGCAAAGTATGTTTGAGAGAGAATACTAATGAAGTCAGCAAATGGTCACTTTCTAACAAAACTGATATGGATAAAAGAAATCCAGGTGTATCCATCAAGTGGATAATGAGTGAATGAACTTGAAGGCACTTCAGAGATTTTTGTTTTTAGACAAGGTGTCCATGTAGCCTCAGCTGGCCTGGAACTTTCTATGTAGACCATCGCAGACTGGCCTCAATCTTACAGAAATCTGAGATCTCACAGAAGCCTCTGCCTCCAAAGTGCTGGAATTAAAGGCATGTGCCCCTACACTGGTTGGCATTTCCAGGATTTTTAAGAGATGCCCATGGGGCCTCAGTATTAATTGATCAAGGAGCAGAGTTGAACACTCTGCTCCTTGAATTCCAACAAAGAGCACCTCCAGTTTGGTCATGAGTCAAACAGGCCCAGGTGTGACTCCATCCACAACTCTGGAAGGTACAAACCACACATTTTTGCAATGTCCACATGGTGGTAATTCTTCAGGTACACAGATTCCAAGAGCCATAGAGTCATGGTCTCTACCTCAGTTTCAAAAGATGTCATGGATACCATGAAGGCCCAAGAAGAGAACTGTCATAAGGGCAGAGAGCTCCTGTGCTGGCAATGCCTAGTATAACCAGCCATTAGTAAGTATCCCCCAAGACCACAGAGCTAAAGAACCATCAACCCATAACTCCAAGAGCCAGAGAAAGCTACATGCATGAGACTTGTGACAGTTGCTAGATGGACTGAGAACCACGCAATAGGGAGTGGGGCTGCCTGAGCTCTTGCGGGTCCCATTCCCACCCAGAGCACCAAAGATATGGGACCACAAGTCAAAGGGTATTATTATCCAGATTTTTCCTCCCTTTTGAACTAACAGCACCTATCCCATGCTTTTTCCACCACTGTATGTGGAAAACACACAGTTTATTAATTGCATAAGGTCACACAGAGGAAAGAATGTGCTCTAAATGAACCATGCTTCAATCTCTAAGAAAAGACTTGGAACTTCAGTCTGAGTTGATGTTGGAGTGAGTTCTTTCTGAATTACTAGGAAGGAAGGAAGGAATTTTATATATAAGAAGGACATAAATTTCAGGGGACAGGGACAGAAAACTATTATGTGAATGTGGTCCCTCAGGGTAATATATTGAAAACTGAATTCCTAATGCAACAGTATTGAGAAATAAAGCTTTTGTGGAGGTGATTGGATGAATTGATGGGAAGAGGTTCCTGAACAAGAGATAGAGTTTTGGCCGCCCCCCCTTCTGTCCTGCTTCTCCCCCATCCTTCACCACCTCTCTTTCTCTCTCCCTCTTTCTCTCTCCTCTTCT
>NW_008478102.1:0-1666 GCF_000622305.1 Nannospalax galili
TTTTTTTTAATTTAAACAAGTTGACTATGAAGATAAACCATCACATTTGCATTTAGCCAGTTGGTCAGTTCGGATAAGTTTATACTAAGTGAATTCTGCTCCATGAAACTTGCATACCGAATTCAATGAATGAATTCCTGTAAGAAAGGCCAATCTCTTCTTTATAACTAAAGGTAGGGAAATTGTTAATGGTCAATCTGGACTTTCCTTGTCCAAACAAAGTCCCGTCAGCTCTTTCAGTACACCAACACGTGGTAGTTTCTTTCTTCTCCCCTTCTTACAAATGTTCTTCCGTTAGTGACCCACTGTTGCAAAGTAAGAGCCCCAGAACTGTTTCTAGTCTCTTCATAGACATCTGGCACATAGAGATTAGAGCAAGATTCTTCCCAGTTGTTTAAATGCACTTGTATCCCAGGTCTCAAGGGTGACCTTGAGTTTTAGTATGAGCTCTGTGAGGGTTTTACTCAGAGTTTGTTTACGTTATGCAGCCTTGTGCCATTCCCTTTCACATGGTACCTTATGAGTATCACTTCATCATTTTAATTTGCAAATTGAGATCCAGTTCTTCCCTTTCAACATTGTGCTGTCACCCAACAGCAACATCACTGTCTTCATCTATGACATTAATTAAAATACTAAAGAGAATAAAAGAGAAAATCGCTAGGGTTTCTAAAATAAAATAAATGCAACTACTGCTAAGATATTGGATAATTATGTATGCCAAACACTACACTGGTGGGCTAGGAAGATGATTCCGCTGTCAATAATACTTGCTGCTCTCTGGAGGGCCTAACTTCGGTTCCCAGTACTCACTTCAGGCAGCTCACAACCTCCTGTAACTCTAGCTCCCAGGAATTTGATGCCCTCTCGGGCCTCTGCAGGCACCCACACATGGAGAAATACAAACATAGAAATAAATAAAAAAATTAAAAAACTACCATAAATATTTTGCACATCTTATTCATATTCACAAACTAACCATTATTGTTAACATTAGATTATAGATGAGAAACTGAGAATAGACTAAAAAATACACCATAAAGAATGTATTTAAATTGAACATGGTGGCACACACCTGTAACCCCAGCACTTAGAAGGTGGAAACAAGAGAGTCACAAATTGGAGGGTAGCCTGGGATACATAGCAAGCAAGTTTCAAGCCAGCCAGGGCTACAAAGCAAGACCTTTTTTTTTTTTAATATCATTAAAGTCAGGCATAGTGATAATCCTAGCACTCAGAAAATGAAGGCAGGAGGATTGTGAATTCATCAAGGACAGATTGGGTTAAATAGTGAGATTCTATCTCAAAAAAAAAAGAAAGAAAAGAAAAAAAGAAACAGAACAAAATGAATCAAACGAAAATAATGTAGCTAATAATTATGTGGAGGGATGAGGGGTGTGACACAATGGTGGAGTGTAGGCTTAGTATGAGGGAGCTGTGGGTACACTTTCCAGCACAAAAATTAAATAAATGAATGATGATGGGTGGGGCTCAAGTTCTAAGCAAGAACTGACTGATGCCCAAGTTCAGCTTATTAACCACTTTACTGTTTTCAGTACCAAGTATTTCTAAGAAAAAGCAGCGCTACAGCACAGAGCTCCTTGGAGCTCAGGAGAAGGTGCTGACTCTCTCACACTCTTTCCTTCCAGTCATGCTGTCATTTTGT
>NW_008478103.1:0-1667 GCF_000622305.1 Nannospalax galili
GGGGGGGCTGGTTTTCTTTTGGTTACCTCTTTTCCCTTGAAAGGACTACCCTGTTCCTGGAAAACTTAGTGACAACATGACCAGAAATTTGAAGGGCCTGGACACTTGGAATGGGAACTGGACTGACCAACTCATCTCACCTCCCCATACTCCATCCTCCAAAGTCTTATTAGCTCCGAGGCAGTGAGTTGCACCAGCACCCCACTCACAGGGACCTCTCCTGCTGTATAGGAGCTCTGCCTTCTTTCTCTCGCCTAAGCTCCCTATAATAAAATACTTCTTTTTAAAACTCATCCTCCTGTGGTCCATGAATTTTATTCTTCAAAATCTCAAGACAGGAACCAGGAGGCCTCTGGCTTGAGGTGGCTTTGGTGGCTGTTGAGTTTCCATTAGCCTCTCAAGCTAAGCACAACAGAGGGGAGAAAGGCTCCATCACTCTCAATGACAGCCCAATATTCTTGTATCAATATATGGTACACATGGCACTGGTCACAAGTGAGATGGCTTGGTGACAATAGGGGCAAGTTAGTGGGAGTGGGGAGCCTGCTGAGGACACAAAGTGAAGCCGATTCAGAACTCCTGAGAAGGTGATGGCCTGTCTCCCGTCTCTGTCCTCTTTGTCCTTTTGACTCTATACCTTCCTCCTTACACACCGAAAGTCTAGACAAATGTCTAATCAATGCCCATTCATTGCTTCATTTAATGTATATGTATTGATTACCTTCTACATGGACCTTTGTGCATGCTGATCCTATCTTCTTAACACTGTGGATTTAGACCACAGAGGATTTTAGAATTGAAAAAAAAATCACTTAGCCTACCAGCAAAATACTAAAAAATATTGATCTTGAGATTTTCTTTTAAGCAAAGCATTGTTTCCAAAGCACACACCATTTTGCTTAGAACCTTAGGAAGTCCAGAATTCTCGACAACTTGCATTTTATTTTGTTTTCTGAGTACTTTGACCCTTTGGTTCACTTTCCTTTTTCTCTGTTTTGGCCAAATAGTCAAAGTAATTCTGGACGTTTGGGAGTTACTATACCATTTTTCTTTAAAAAGATTGACTTTGCAAGGATTTTGATGCATTTCATAGGCCCAGCTGGAAAGTTATCATCATCTTGGGGAAAAAAGGAATTACCTACAATTAAATGTGGTTTCATTTAAAATTGGCCTCTAAGGGTTTCTTATGTTAATTATATTGATGTTCTGTTCATAACAATAGAACACTATTGAACCAAGGAAAGATTTCCAGCAAGGACCCCTGCTGCAGAAAATGTGCAATTTCCTGTTTATCTATAAAGAGCAGAAGTGAACCTTTTAATCAATTACAGATTTGCAAAGGTATTCCAAATGGGTACAGGTCAGATATATAGCTACATTTAAACCACAGGAATATAAATACCTCTTCAGGCAGTCTTATTTAAGGTGCAAAGCAGTAGGAAAAACCTGTAAACATTTCTTGAGTGCTCATTATGTGCTTAGCTTTAGCCAAAACACCAAGTAGGAACGAGTGAGGAAGACCGGGCTCCTCTATCCCTGGGCTCACAGTCCTACAAGCATGTCTGTCTTAAAAGGTGGAAGGAGAGGGAGGGAGATACAAAAAATAACACTAAGAATGCTGGAAAAAGCCATAGGAAACCTATTATTTTATAAGCTTATTAAAAAAA
>NW_008478104.1:0-1666 GCF_000622305.1 Nannospalax galili
TCTAGTGAAAGGAAAACAATGTTTGTTTGTTCTGTGTCAGTGAGCCCAGGCTCCCTGGCTGCTCAGACTTGGAAACAAGTAACTAGTGCTGCTTCCTTAATTCTGTTGTTACATGTGTTTAACTCCAAACCCTAATAAGGATTAGCTCCGTTACTTTGTTAAAAGAAAAAGATTACATAAAGTTTTGCTGAAATAGAATTCTGGAGTAAGACAAACTATGAAGCTATGCTGTGAACAGCATGCAATGTGACCCTATAGAGAGATGAAGCCTTTACTGGAAACCTCAGGTCTGTGGGGTTGGCAAATCATCTGCGTTGACATTTGTGTTGGTTCACAAGCCACAGTGTTAGCTTAACTGACAAAATGATGCTTTAAAAAGAAGTGGACATGCCAGTGTGCACTGGGAGCAATGCATGGGACTTTTAGGAAGGAAAACAGAATCACATAGAGCAATATATTCAACTGATACCTCTGAACTCAGAGGGTGATTCTCTTTTATCATATGGCTTCATCTTGCTGGCTTTCCATAATTTTAGGTCAGTATCCACTAGTGGAGAGGGAGTGCCTCTCTAATAAGAAATCTGGGGGACTGGAGAAAGTATTTTAAAAACTGCTTAAATCTACTTGCCAATCATAACTGAAGATGCTCGTGAAATAAATGATAGGCAAAATAAACTAAAATTAGGGTGGAGCATCTTCAATTTATAAAGGACCTTGCTGGGATTATGACTCAGCCATTAGAGTGCTCTGGTGCACATGAAGCCACAGGTTCTAGACCTAACACCACACAAGTCAAGTGTGGTGGTGCACACCTGTAATCCTAACACCCATGAGGTGAAGACAGGAGGATCAAAAGGTCAAGGTCATCCTCAGTTATATGATGAGTTGTAGGACACCATGGACTACATGAGACCCTCTCTCTAAATACACAAAATAAGTTTAAAAAGGACCTCAGAGGATGTCTAACCCACCTCCTACCCTGCTGTCTCCTGATCCTTTGTAACTTTCCCTCATGCCTGTGAGTGTGAGCACAGCAGCCCACTGGGTGTTTGGACCCAGCAGGGTGTCTTAGGCCCACGGCAAGTTCAGACCTGCTTAGAAAATACTTTTCCCCCAAGGAAGGATCCTATAGGAAGCCTTAAAAATAATGATAATTTATAATAAAAGCTTGTCCACTTCCTCATCCCAGTGTGTGAGATGGAACTAGAAGCTGTTCAGACATCTATCTACCTCTTTCTTCTAGATCATTCTTTTAGCTTGATTTTTGTCCATCAGTTTTACTGTCCTTGTTCATGCACAGCCCACTATCCACTGCAAGTTTGTTACTTTTGTTCGGGAAACTGGACCAGTTCTTAAGATAGCATCATATACCAGTGTTTTTCATTGTTAGGTGGAAGCTTAGCTCTTTAGAGCTGCCTCTTGTTTTATTACTGATTTTTATTTATTCCTGGACTACGAGGTCCACTTTTTGACACATCTCTCAGAAAGCACTGGGCAAGAATACCCTGCCCTAAGAAAAGTATTCTGGGAATTTCCAGGTTCTTCAGTAATGGTATGAGCATCATGTTTTAAAAACTCTAAGGCTAAATAATCAAGGCATTGACAGTGATAATCGGGTCATTGAATGCCAAACTAGATAATTAATGGGAAAGAGATACATTTTTTT
>NW_008478105.1:0-1665 GCF_000622305.1 Nannospalax galili
AGTGTGCTGCCCTGGACTTGAAACCTAAGCTCTCGGTTCATGAGCCATTCAGTGAATATTTGTAAAATAGATAAACTGAGTTTTCACTTGGTCAAATACAGCAATTAAGTCAGAAATTATAACTGGCAGTCTTTTTGCTCAATAATTAATACTGTTTTCCAACTAATAGGAAGTTTGAGGAGGGTGTACATTCCCCACAGGTTTAAGGAGAAATCCTGGGCAGCAAGTATCACATAAAACTGAGTAGGGGTCTGCTGACCATCAGAACAATGTGAGGGCTGTAGAATCAGAAACCTTTGAAAGTAGGGGCTAGGGAGTTCCAGTTAGATAAAGTAGCCTTCACAATTTCTTATCTGCCCAGTCTCCCTATCTTTGCCCTGATCTATTGGTTATGAATGAGCATTATTGAGTTCAAGAAAAAAATAGGTAGTGTTGGACACACAAGATATAAAAGTACTTCAAAGAAGAATGAGAAAGCATATGACCTCTGTTAAAAACAAAAGAACATTAAACAGGAAAGAAAGCCTAATACTTAGGAGCATTCTTGTTTAAGTATTGTATTCACATAGTAGCACTTTTCACAGTAGTTCAGATGTAGAAGCAACCCGGATGCTCATCCGTATGTGCTGCTAACCTATGCTATGGACATGCACTGGAGTAATACTTGTCCTTACAGAGGAAATGAATTCTATCATATGCTACAATGTGAATGGATCTTGAGGACATTAGATGACGTGAAGGAAGCAGTCATTAAACACAAGTACTGTGTAGTTCTCCTTGTATGGGGCAACTGCAGTACTTAAATTCCTGGATAAAGAATTAGAGTGTTGATCAGCAGAGAATGAAGGTAAGGAGGAAAAACTATTTAGTGATTTCTTAGATTTGAAGGTGAAACATTCAGGAGCTGTTTCACAATAATGCAGATACATAATGGTAATGAATTATATACTTAAAAGGAGCTACAATGTAAAATCTGTGTTACACGTTTCTTCCCTGCCACACTAAGACGTATATAAATTATGAGTAAGCATGCACACAAAAATTCAAGATTCTGCAAGAACAGTATTTAAGCCATTTTAAAAGGGTGGAAATCAGGTTCTGAGAAATAAAGCTCTTTGTCCAAAGTTATCTCCCGACATTCTTACAGAGTTTAAATGCAGTGATCTGACTCCAAAGCCAGTGTGCCTCCCTTTTATTTGTTGTACGTGGGTGAACAGGCTCAGCAAGGCAGGACTATGGGCACCTGTGCCACGAGGAGCTGTGTTTTTGGTGACATCTTTCTGTTTATCTCATTTTGTCCTTCTTTGGAGACATCTTTGTTCCTCTTATCTGCAAATGATTTCAAAGGATTCTGAGTTTTAGACCAGACGGTACCACCAAGCATCTCATCCAGGGGTTTCTGCCTCTCTTTTACATGCTTTAGATGATGAGATAACTGGAAGCTGTGCCTAATATCTCCTGAAAAAACTTAATTTTAATTTTTAAAAAATGTTGAGTTTATTATTTTTATTTTATTTTATAGATCTGAGTGTATTGCCTGCATGTAAGTAGGTACACCCATGTCCTTCAGTGTCCATGGAGGTCAGAAGAGGGCATCAGATTCCCAGGAAATGGAGTCCAGATGGTTGTTAGCTGCCATGTGGGTGCTGGGAACTGAACCTGGGT
>NW_008478106.1:0-1667 GCF_000622305.1 Nannospalax galili
GACAAAACACCCAAACTGAAAGCTCAGGATGTGTACACAGATGGTGTCCAAATACAATGCAAGCATTTAATCATAATTTATACAAATGTCTGGGACAACCAAAAGCTATTTCCCAGGCTTCCAATAATGACCAAACTCTTATGCAAATTAATGGTACCATATGATCTTGATCTGACAAGCATATTCAGATGGATTTTTGTCCAGAAAGGGTGAGAACATTTTACAAAAGAATATTTACTCTATATGTGGGGGTGCTCGGCTCTTATCCAGATTACAATAAGTCAGTTTGAATAGATGAGAATAAAGAAAGGGGGGGATGGAGACATGGCCCGGTGTTTAAGGGTACATGTTGCCCCTGCAGATTCCCAGCACCCACATGGCGCCTAATGACAACCCTTAAGTCCAATTCGAGGAGCTCTTACACCTTTTCCTGGCCCTGCTGGCACTAACCATGCACTTGAGGTGTTAAGAGCACATTGTACTCTTCCAAAGGACCTCAGTTTGGTTCCCAGCACTCACATCAAGCACACCACAACCACCTGTAACTCCAGCTCTAGACACCTGCACTCACATGTGAATATCCATACATAGCTACACATGCATACATAAAATTATTTTTAAAAGAATGAAGAAACAATTCAAGAAAAGATAACCAAGATGTACTTATTATTATGTGAAAAATTTACAAGGCAAGTTGGATTTAGAATGAAGTCAGTCTTTTCTTCAAAGGAGCTACAAAAGTAAATGAGCCCTAGGGAAACTGACAGAGATGATGAATTCATGCCTCTCTGATGCATCTACAGTGGTATTTGGAGAAAGGGAAGAGCTGAGAAGATACTCCCTAATATTTTCTGTGTTAGACAGTGAAATGAGGAACCAGTGGTAAGAAGGCCTAGGAAGTTTTGGAAAGTTTTGGAAGTTTAAAATTTTATGTTTTTTTTTTTTAATTTCTCAATTGTTTCATACTGACTGAACTCAGAATTAGAAAGCAGCAGAACACTTGGAAATTTAGAAATTAAATAGTTTAAAGCTCTGGCTAGAACATCTTCTTGAAATATTATGACAATTTTTGTACATGTGTGTATCTGCGAGTTATTTTGCCTCTGAGTCCTTGGCTATTTCCAAACAGATAGTGTAATACAATTCCAAAAAAGAAAGCATAAACAGAGACACTGGTTTAACGGGTTATGTACATTTGGCACCAGTGGGTGTGGCCAACTTTGGACACTGCAAAATGAGGCTGCCGTTATAAAGTTCATGCACGAGGACTGTATGAACGAATTACAAAATACTGCAAAAATTCTCATAATGCTTAAGTAAGCTTGTGATTTTGTATGTGGCTGTGTTCATAGCTATTGTGTCACACACAGCACACAGGCTCAGTTATCTTCTCCCAATAGGGCATCTGTGATGTGAATAGAGGAGAAAACCCTACAATAGAAGCCACCAGAGGAGTGTGACGAATGGTCAGAAACAGAGAAAGTGGGAGAAAGAGAAGATTACTTCTTCTTCACGGAACTGGCAAGAGACCTGCGTGCTTCCCTGGACTACAGGGCAAAGAAGTCAGAGGAACAGCACGGGACAAGGTGTCCACCGTCTGCCATTCAGGAAGGCAGAATAATCCAGGTAAGGTTAGTGTTAGAATCCAGCTGGGCTGCAATAACAGA
>NW_008478107.1:0-1667 GCF_000622305.1 Nannospalax galili
AAGACATTAAAGATCTCTACAATGAAATTTTTAAATCTTTAAAGAAAGAGAATGAGGAAGATACCAGAAGATGGAAGGACCTCCCATGGTCATGAATTGGAAGAATATTGTGAAAACAGAACATATCTATTATCTATAATCAACCTTCTTACTAGTGTTTCTACAAAAAGTCTCTACATGTTTGAAATATCAACCGCTACCTTCAAAATCTGGAGATAACTTGTAAAAAATTCTTTTTGTCAAAACTACAGTCTCTCACTTTCTGAAATTGGTTTCTTTATAGATCTATATGTCTTTGGCAGAGAGAAAATAAACAGTGTGGTGGCAGAGAATATGTGAATATGAATACAATTGTGGCCATAAAACAAATTGCTGGGGGAAGATTCCTATCAGAATACAGAAAACAATCAGGTTTCATAGATTAACTTACCTAAATGATACCACAATATCTAGAAACCAAATCTAATTAGTCATAATTCTATAATCATTTCATTTTTCTTTTAATCTTTACTATCTGCCTGGCATTAAGTGCGTAGTATTGTTTAATCAAAAGAGGAATTAACATTTCAGGCATTCTAAGGCATTTGGTACATTATCTACAAACCATAAAATAATCAACTGAAAATCATTTCAAAAGCAAATGTGAAACCCATAGTTATTCAGTCTGTAAGAGCTCATATTATAGTGCTGATATTGACAATACCCACAGACCATGTCAATGAAGTGAGAGCACCCTACAGGAAATGATGACTTATCAGAAGAGTTCAGAGCCTTCATAGAAATGCAGTGGTTTCCGTTTTTGAATCTTGATCACGGGTTAAAAAATGTCACACAGTGTAACAACTACACTGTTCAAGTTATAGAACTTCTGCTGTACTAAATAAACATTTGCCTCCAATTCAGTAGAATCAACAGAAAGGAATAAATGAAAGTAAGTCATTTTTTAATGTGTAGTACACACTAGTACTTGACAAAGGTAAGGATTAAACTGGAGTATTTGAAATGCAAAGATAATTACTTTCCTTCTCATCAAGCTAATTGTTGGTTAAAAATAAAAGGGCGGAGGGAGGACTAGATTAGATAATCTCCCAAAGAAATTTCCACTTGTGCTTCTGATGACAAAGAGTCTGATCCCAGGGGCTGCGGGTGGTTCAGGACCACACCACTGTGTGTGCAGCACAGCGTCCCTCCTAATAAAGCATACTTTCTGACAATGCCGCTCCCTCCGAGCTGTAGCTTACTTACTCCTGCATTTGAATCAACAGACTGGAACTTGTTTTTCATAATTTAAAATATATTTCTATATAAACTATAAAGTTTAACTTTGTGAAATACCGTAAAAAAATGTAACTGAAGATTTCTGAAATGGAAATCATTTTTACCATCACTATACCATGACAGTACTTTTCCCCTTTTGACTCCTATATTTTGAAAATGAGCTTAAATTCTTACCTCTAAAAGATAAGGCTCCATTTCATCCAGGGTTTTTCCAAGATGCTTATCTGGATCTAAACCTGCCAAGAAAAGTTAATGTTTTCTATATAACTGTCATATTGGAACCATAAAGGCACAATCCCACTCCCTTGTCCCCTGTTTACCTAGAGTATCAATGTGTGGTGTGTGTGTGTGTGTGGGTGTGTGCGCGCACACACACACACACACACATA
>NW_008478108.1:0-1667 GCF_000622305.1 Nannospalax galili
TAGAATGGAGACTATATCATACTTTGTAAATGTCTGTACCCACGAGCCCTGCCACATGTGAAACAGATGTTTGTTGTCTGAAGAAAGGAATGGAGGGAATCCTGACGCCCCTCCAAACTCAGCTCCATCTGCTCTGACGTTCTTCCTGCTGCCCTACAGCTTTGCTCAGATCATGGGCTCCTGGCTTCAGGAAACTCATCTCTCCCATACTGGAGCTACGAACTCCAAGAGGCCAGGCCCATGGAAAGGTACCCAGTTCCCTCTCACTTCCAGCTGAAGTAGCTGGGAAGGGAAGCAAGAAGCAAAGGGCCCCTTAGCTCAGGGCCCCAGTCTTGGGGACAGGACATCTCTCACTTCCCCAAAGGAAATGACTGAAACTGAAAACGCAGGACTGAGTCAGGGGCTGGGGAGGCCGAGGGCGTGGCTTAGGATAAGCTCTCCTCTTCCTCCTCCGCCCATTGCCACCCTCCAGCCACTCATTCAGTCACCACTGGTGAAGAGCCTGCTGTGTTGCCTGCTCTGCACAGGGCTACCCAGATGACTCAGACCATCACAGTTTTAGAGGAGCTTGGGATGTGAGAAAAGACAGGTCAGGGACAGAAAAGGCAATCCAGATGCACAAAGGCTGCAGGAACACCTGCTACAGCCAGGGGTACAATGAGGGAAAACAGGGAGGGTTTCCTTGAAGTGACAGCCATTTCTCCAGCCCTGCACCTTCTCAGGAGCCCCACTGAGGAAATAACATCCAAAGGAGGCCCTCCAAAGCAGCAAATGTCCTTATTTCCCACGTACTCAGTTGCTACTGTGCTCAGCTCAAGACACTGGCATACCCAGGGCGGCAGCAGCTGCATGGCAAACCCTTCCTGTCACTTTAGGATGACACACTGTAGAAACAGATTTGGACACACTTGCTGGATGCCAGCAAGGGACCAGCAGAGAGACATGCTGCTGGGATGGGAAGCAGCTGTAAGTTGGACTGTGTTTCTGCTCTGGATCCTCTTCCTGGTGCACAGGATGAGGGACAGAAGAGCCTAGCTACTGAGAAATGCCCTCCTATTCTCTCTGGGCTTCCCATTAGGCCCAGGGTTCAGTTCCCCATGGCAGTCTCTGAACATGCCATGATTTCTCTTGCACCCCAAGGCCCACTTTTTCCATAACACCTCTTTAGTCTCAAAACTCAAGATCATCTCCACCAAGGAGCCTCCCCTGGCTTTTGTCTCCAAGTCTAATGAACAGCATTAGAATATTCCCGCTTCCTAAATTATCAAACTTAGGACAGTACACAATCGTCTACTCACAACTTATTCCTAACTGAATTGTAGCTCTTGGTAGCCCTTAATGGATAGGGACTCATCAACAACTAGCAGGAAATCAATCTAATCATAAGTACTCCATACATGTTTATGTTGGAATAAATTAACATATACATGGGAGTTTAGAAAGCATTTTTAAAAAAGCTAAGAGGGGGTGGGCTTTATAGCTCTCAAACACTCCAATTTAGACATACTTCCTGAGTCTACATCTTGGGGCTGCCATTTACCAGCTGTGGGACTCTGAACAACAAACTTCTTTTTTTATTTTCATTTTTAATTATGTGTATATGTGTGTGTCAGGGGGTTGGGTGTATGTGCACATGTGAGTGTAGTACCCTCAGAGTCCAGAAGAGG
>NW_008478109.1:0-1666 GCF_000622305.1 Nannospalax galili
TATGGTTGGACCACACATTCTTCAAGCAATGTTCCCTAAATATCCACTGGCTGTGAGCTGAAACTGCCTCTCTGACAAGAGCCCATTTGGCCTCCAGCTGTCACATGATGCCAGTTAAATCCTTGTCTCTGTGCCTTCACAGGCTAAGAGCAGGGACCAGATGACACTTCTCCTGGGAGTTTGACTGGAGGCATGCCACCCCACCTACCACCTCTCAGGAAAGAGTAGAGGGAGTGCTCACAGACCAGGAATCTTCGGGACACAGCTTTGAGCCTTCTGTCAACATAGATAAATGGCAACTCAAGCTTGGGGTTTATTCCAATGCCATGGCGCCAAGCATCACTTTTATTTAGAAATATTTGAAGATAGCTATGAGACTTTCATTTTTAACACCTTTGCTTTGCCCAGTGATCGCAGCAGTGGGCCCTGTGATGGAGCTGGGGCAGCCTGTGTGAGCCAAGTGCTCAGAGAGCTTTTCAGGGGTGCCTCCTGATCAGCAAATCTCTGTGCTTGAGTACAGGGTGAAAGTACCAAACTTGAGCAGCCTTTTCCCCAGGACCATTCCAGAGTTTGGTTAGGTTGTGATACTTAACACATCTCAGGAAACTTAGCACCTGATTGCCCAGGCTAGGTTGGGACTTCCTATGCCCCAGACCAGCCTTGAGTTTCCTGTAGTCCTTCATCCTCTACGCTGCTGTGATTACAAGTGTGAGCTGTCATTCCTAGTGATGTTGAGTTATTATGATATGATGGGTAGAGGAGAAAGAGCTGGGGATTCAGGGTCAAACTCAGGCTTGAAATTCTTCAGTTCTTTGTTATTATCACTTGATCCTGTCAAGTATCTTAATATCTTTGCATCTTAGTTTCAGCATCTGTACAGTGGAGATGGTGAGTTGGATGGGGTGTGGGACTTGACTTAATGTATGCAACGTGCTTTGTTCTCATAATTGCTCCAAAACATTCCAAGGATGACCCCATAGCTGCACATGTATCAGTTTTGTGTGTGTGTGTACGGGAACAGCTGACTTTTTAGTTCTTTTTGATGCTGGGGATTGAACTCAGAGCCCTGCATGCTAGACAAGCAGAAAAAACTAATCTGGGTCAAAACTTTTCCCTGGGGGTTGAGGATGTAACTCAGTTGGTAGAGTGCTTGCTTAACAAGCATGAAGCCCTGGATTCGATCTCCAGCACCCCATAAACTCACTACAAACTCAGCACTACATAAACCCGACACTTCATAAACCCAACACTTCATAAACCCATCATCTCTAAAACCCAGGGAGGACCTCATAAATCCAGCATGCACAATCCCAGAATTGCATAAACCCAGAACTGCATAAAGCTAGCACCCTAAAAACCCAGTACCTCATAAACCCAGCCCCAGATGAACCAGGTATGGTGGTACATACCTGGAATCCCAGTACTTGGGAGGTGGAGACAGGAGGCTCAGAAGTCCAAAGTCTTTCTTGGATATATAGTGAGTTCAAGATCAGCCTGGAATAAATGAGACCCTGTCCCCAGCAAAACAAAACAGAACCCAAAACACCCAAACCAAATAAACAAAAATCATCAACCAAAACAAAACAACTTTTCACCCCCAGGAGGCAAAGATGGGAAGATTGCCTCAACCTCAAGACCCTGCTTTAAACAACAACAACAACAACAA
>NW_008478110.1:0-1667 GCF_000622305.1 Nannospalax galili
ATGCAAAAGGATATTTATAAAATAAATCCAGTAAATACAGATGGGAGCAGATATCAAACATTGCTTTTCTATTTGGGATAATAATTAAATGAGTAAAATATAAAAATAAGAAATAACTTCATTAATTTTATGATACAGAATGAGCAAACTTTCCTTATATGATCAATGAATAGTTTTTGAACTACTCAATGGCCTCTAGAAACCCATCAGTCTGGTAGTTAATTTTCTTTTTTGCTAATAAGAGGTGGAAAAACTAAATATTCAATTTTGTGGCCTTCCCCCAACTGATAACATTATATCTTCTCTTGGCAGGGTTGATAGAGACTGGAACCTGTGCCTGGTGCACCATGGACCAAACAGACTCAGAGCTGGGTAGAGGGACTCCAGTGCCTGACAAAGGATGGCATTCCACAGTGTGTAGTTTCTAGGAGGTCCCCAGTTGTGGGGAGACAGGCTGTGGGATCCTTCTCTCAGGAAACTCAAAGCCTCGTTCTTACATTTTTCTCCTTTTTTGATTAGTTACTAAATATTTTTTCTCCTTAAGAATTACATTAATTTTCCTGCTCTTCTCTGACCCTGTTAACCTCATGCTGAGTTTTCTGAGTCCAGTCTGGGTCTTTCTACCAATCCTGCAGCTTCAGTGGCTGATCAACTTCCCGTGAACTTGGCCTGCAGCCTGGAGCCCTTTCTTCCTCTCTCACATCCTCACATTTCAGGCATGGCTTTACCTCAGATGTCAGACTGTCTCCTAAGAGGTTTAGTCTTGGAGGCCTCTTTGTCACTGGACACCATTCTCTAGGGGTACAAGTGTCTTCTACTTCTCTGGGGTCTGTCCAGCTATGCAGCAGAAACCTGGCTAGCTCTCCTGCTGATGTAAACAAGTATGTGTGCAGTGTTTCCTTCTAAGGTGGGAATTTGGTTATGAGCTAAGAAGCTCTCTTTCTATAACATATCTCCCCAGTCACACAAACCTCTTCCAAATCCCTGGCTGGTTATAAGGTATTAGGTCACTGAAATCTAGCTATCGATTTGAGAAGACATTTCTAGTGACCCTTGACCTTCAGTGGGGTAGAGGATGCTAATGGCCTCGTCCAGATCACAGAATCCCTATCCCTAACCCTGGGCTGGATGGCCTGCCTCTGGGGCTGTGTTGACTTTGGTTACTAGAGCTGCTGAGCACTCATTCTTCTAGGGATCTGCCCCACACAGGGTGGCCCAGACAACTGGTTCTCTAGTGATTAGCTTCTATTCCCATAGGTTATGGACTCTACTCCTGGGATAGCCCATTTAGCTCTTCCCACCCTCCAAGGTTATAAACTCACCATGCAAGAACTCTCTCTGTGTTTGTTCCCCTGGAAGGATTGTTATATCCCTTAGGTGTAACCATCTCTATGGTCATGGCCTTAAGTTTTATAACACATCATATTACAGGCTGTAGAAGTTCACTGGGAAATAGGAAGTCTTACAAAATTCAGATGAGAAGAGAGAGAAAAGAGGGGTTCCTTGCCCTCTATAGACTATGGAGAGACATGGGAAACACAGACTTCCTTCCCCAGGCAGGAAGAGGCTGCATATTCCCAAAATCCCAGGGCTTAGATACTTTGTGGGCCCCAAAACCCTCCATGGACAGCTGCTATCCCAGATTCAAAGTGTCCAGACCCAAGCAG
>NW_008478111.1:0-1667 GCF_000622305.1 Nannospalax galili
GGGGGGGGGGGGGGGTTATTTCAGATCACAGTTCCAAGCTACAATCTATCAGAGCTGGAAGCCAGAGCAGGAACGGCTAACAGCTGGTCACATGACATCCACAGTGAAGAGATGAGAAGAAAGGACATGTGCGTGTTCACGTCCTTGCTCAGGCTCACGGGGATGGCTCCATTCTTATAGTTATACACCCCCTGCCTAGAGAATGGTGCTGCTTACCTGGGCCTCTCACATTAATTACACAATCAAGACAATCTTCCACAAACCTGCTCACAGGACAACACATTTAGAAATCATCGCGTTGAGACTCCCCTTTTCCGGGTGATGCTGAGAGAGTGAAAGTTGGTTTTCTTGAAAGGTGTGACTCTAGGTCCCCGGGATGGGCCCACACTGAAGGTCATTTGAGGATACACATGTAACTTAATAGGCCTTAATATATATGACACAACACATGAGATTGGGCTTGGAGGTGCTGCTATACAAATGGTACAGATGTGGGAGAGGATTTAAATATGATGAAAAGGGAGTAACAAACTCACATTATAGGGATGCTGAAAAATTTCATATTCTTGTTGAAACTTGATAGTACAGTTTTGTCAGGAAACGATATTCAAAAATTATAGTAGATGCCAGGCCTGGTGGCTCACGCCTTTGATCCCAGCACTCAGGAGGCGAAGGCAGAGGCAGGTAGGTCTCTATGAGTTCAAGGCCAGCCTGATGTACATGGTGAGTTCCGGAACAGTTGGGGCTACAGGGTGACCTTGTCTCAAAATTACTGAAAAAAAAATCACACTAAATATACAAAATACTGAATTTATATTTTAAGATCTAATTACGTACATATATTTAGTCTGAGAATTGTATCAATTTAGTTATTAAGTTACTACAGTACTTTCCATTTCTTTTTTTTTAAGTTCCTAAACTGATTTTTATCTCTAGAAGTTAATTTAGGGCATAAATGAAGGCACACTGGGGCTGTACAAGAGTGGTAGAAAAATAATGGAAGACCTCTTGGTGCCTAGCAGGGGAAGAAGCCTAACATCAAGGCCTGGATACCCATGACCAGGTGTGGAGTGAGGACCACAGCCGACCTTGAGCCGGGATGGCGGTTCTTTCCAGAAAACCAGCCCTCCCAAGACCAGAATCTGCAAACAGAGGCCTCCCCTGTCCTCACCAAAAGAGGCAAAGCCTCCACCACACACAACGTGAGACCTCCTGGAGGGAGCTGTGGGGGGGAAGGAAGTCATTCAGAGGAGACTGAACTTGCTGCCGACCTCTGGACGAACTTGGAGCTGTGGCTAACGTTAGGAGAGCAAAGCTTCAGGCTCATGTGAGGGGACCCCAACTCTAGTTCACGGGAGGGGACTGCAAGGTTCTTTCTGTAAAGAAAGCCACGACTCAGAGCTTAGCTTGTTGGAAACATAGTAGAAGGAATCTCCAGAAAGAAGGAAAGGGTAGAAGTATGTGCAAAGGACCCCGTGCACTGTCGTTCTGTCAGACCAACGAGCCAGCGGAGCTCTGAGCATCCAGTGGCAGTACACAGAATGAAGCTGACGTATGTGCTTGTGTGTATGAGCGCTACACGTCCCAATTCAACAGCCACTGGGTGCAAAATGGTATCAGAGGGGTAGCATGATGGTACATGGCAAGGGAACTCTTTAGAAAAGGAA
>NW_008478112.1:0-1667 GCF_000622305.1 Nannospalax galili
AGCCAGCAGCAGATGGTCAGGTTTTCTCTATTGTATATGATTACATCGTGTCCCTTTGGTGCATTTGAAGTTGAATTATACAGTCTTAAATTTGCCTTCAAAGGGTCCTTCGTATACTTTGAAGGATACACAAGATGGCTCATCATACATTCTCTCATGCAAAGCTGTGGTTTAGATGCTAAGATCCTCACCCAGTGATGTATCTCTGACCTAGCTGAGAAAACTGCTGATACACGCTCCTCAGTTAGAGCAGGCTGGAGGCTACTGACTTTTGAAAACCTCATCTTACCATTTGCTACATTTTGAACCTTAACTACCTCCTAAAGGTCCATGCATAGAAGGGCTGGTCCCCAGAGTGGTGCAACGAGGAAGTGATTAAATCTTTAAGAAGCAGGAACTAGAATTAAAAGGTCCTTAGGTCACTGGGGGCATGCCTGTAAAGAGGATTATGGGACCGTAGCCCCTTCCTTTTCCCGTCTTTGCTTCCTTTCTATGAGATGAATAGGCTATCTCCACCACGTGTTCCCACCATGATGTTCTGACCTGCCACAGGCTCAAAAGGAACAGGACTGATGGATCGTGGATTGGAATTCTCTTCTTTTTACTAAGAAGTTGTATCAGCCCCATTGCACAGAGGAGGAAAGCAAAGCTCAAGAAATGTGACCTGTCTGGGTCACACAGCCACGAGTGACAGCTAAGTTTCTCAGTTTCATGACAAAAGAAAAGGGTGAGCGTCCCTGCTACATGCACATGTGTTTTCATATTCAAGTTTCCATGGACCAACATTCTGTCAGACACAAAGTCAGAACTAGCTGTCACTAAGTAGGCAGGCGGTCCTTTTTCAGGTAATTCTTTTCGAGGGGAAGCAAGCAAGAATGCCAGGACTGAAGTTATCCACGGCACTCAGCAGTCTAGTGTTAGCAGTCCAATGGGTGCTAGGCAAGCTCCCTTCAGCAGAACAACTGGCCTAAAGTGCTGACAGTTGCATCGACACAAAATGTAGCCCTGGCAAGTCAGTCTAACAATTACTTTGCATCCTTCTGATTATGAGCCACAAGCATGCAATCAACAGCAGCCAGACGATCCTGAATGATCTCCATCAGCATTTTACTTCAGTTATCAAAGCGTGGCGGATGAGCACACTTTCATCTGACCTAAGCGCAATGCTAATAACCCGAATGTGAAGAATGCATAACAATGCTGGAGCTCTAGAGTGCTGGTCTGGGTACAAGGGATGAGTTTGAGGTCATCTGATTTTTCATTTGTTAACAGAGTAATTATTTATATGTTTCTCATCTGGTAAATTCATGCACAATCCAACTCAGTTTAAATTGAGTCAAGATTTACTTCAGGTTGCAGATTCCCCAGACTTCTCCTTGTATAACACACATGTTCTTAGGATTACTTTTCATGTTCCATGCTAAATTTTTGTGCATCCTCATCTGCCCCCAATACTAAGGTCTAGCTCTGACAGTCTGTGCTTTATAGCTGTTTCTATAGTCCCATTTCCTAGCCACTCACTGTTTGGCATTCGTGATAGACAATCGAAATGCTCAAGAATGAAATCATTTTAATGGCATCAGGAATAAAGAGGAGCCCTTCCTCAGTCCAGGAGGACTTCAAGTTAGAGATGGCAATAGCATCTCACAGGGCGACGTCTAAATTCT
>NW_008478113.1:0-1667 GCF_000622305.1 Nannospalax galili
CTTCCACACTCAGTGGGGCCCTGCAGGGCTACCCAGACGCTGAGAGATGGAGTTAGTCTCAGGAAGGGCTGCAGGACCTGACAAACTCCCATGGGTAAGAGGTAGGGAAACAGGCATGCTGTTCAGTGAGAAAGCTGGGGGTTGGACTCAGGGGAGAGCCAGTTTTAGACAGCAGTGGCAATTTGTTTGTGAATGAAAACTTGGAGGTGTTTGAAAACATTAAGTGAGGGAAGGGTCAATGGCAGGGCGGCGGCCTTTACAGGCCTCATGGTGGGAGTGGTGAAGGAGGTGACTTGCCAGGGAGGGAGGGAGGGAATTGCTCATACTGGGACCCATAGGCTTCACCTGGGCCATTCTTAGCTTTGCATATACTTTTAGTATCCCCAGCTCTCTGGAGTAATGACTTTTCTTTTTCCTTTATCCCGTCTTCTCCCATTTGAACTTTATCTTGTAGAGATCCTAGTTCAGGCAGAAGGAGTCACATCCGCAGAGCAGCAACTTTGTTTGTTCGAGGGTTCCCCTCTTTGCCCCAGTCTAGGTCATCATGGGCAACCCTTTACTGAGGCCAACTTCCCTCTCTCTCATGGGAAGGTTGGTAGGCCACCACATAGAAAAACTATTTTCCTTGACGTACTGTGTGTGGAGGGGAATGTGCACAACTGCCCTGCTCAGCTTTGCAGTGGAGTTTATGTTTCCCTGTGACTATGTTTGAGAATAAACCTGCCCAGGAGAGCCTGCTGTTTTATTCATCAGAAGTCAAGACACTGGCACTGACAGAGCTTACCCAGAGGGCTGGGCTCTGCTTCCTAAAGGACTTTGCTGCTGCTTTGGCAGGCCCTTTGGCTGACACATTTCCTCTGTTGGCAGCTGATGCCTCATGGGATGCTACAAGGTGGGTGTGTGTGTGTGAAAGGGGAAGTTGCTCAGCCTAACCCCAGGGGACATGGTGGGCTCATCACCCCAAAGTTTAGCTTTGGGACCTACTCTTTTGGAGACGCTCTGGAGCTTGATTTCAGGATCTTGAGGATCTCGTGGGTCATCTTGCCTGCTGTGGACTTTTTCCAGTTCTTCAGGGCCTCTTCCTAGAGCAAATTAGGATTCAGGGGAAAGTAGTCATGCAGGCAAAATGATCAGATCACTTTGAAGAGAATCCCCCTAGATTTCACCCCTTATGCTGGCTACACGTCCCTGAGAATCCTTCCCTGGTATCTGTTGTCTACTTCCCTGTCTCCATTTGCTACAGTCCTCTGGGGTGGGGGTGGGAGTAGGGGGTGATGGGCTAGGGTAGGAAGAGAAAGGACTCACCTGTTCCTGCTCCTGGGGCAGAGGTAGCCTCTGGGTCCTCTGGGAAGGAGGGAAGAGGGCCATGTCAAGTAGAGTGCAGTAATCGAGCCTTATCCCAGAGACCACCCAGAGTTCAGGGCGTGGGAATGGAGAGACGGGAGTGCCATCTCTGCTGTGCCACGGTTGTTCTAGAAATGTTTTTGATATCTAAGCTACAGATTCTCTTCCAAAGCTTGTTGGACATGCAAATTTTGTAATTAAAAGGCAAAGGACCTGATGAGGTACACTGAAGGAGCAGGACTGATGTATCACTGGATATGTGGGCTCCAGTCCTGTCTTCCTTCCTTCCTTCCTTCCTTCCTCCCTCCCTCCCTCCCTCCCTC
>NW_008478114.1:0-1668 GCF_000622305.1 Nannospalax galili
CATGGATTTGATCAAAACACCTTATATGCATGTGTGAAATTCTCAATAAATCATTTAAAACTATTACTTGAATACTTTTTTCAATCTGAAAAAAATAAATAAAAATAATATTCCTTTGTAAATATAGATACTTATTTTAAAATAGCAGTGGACTAGACTTAAAGCTTGTGTCTGTAACCTTGCGTAGGGTCTCATTCCTTTCTCTAGACTTCTGGGACTATCACATAGGCTGGTTAACTTTGTACCTCTCTGCATCCCTGTGTTATAGACTTTTACCTTATCAATTGTAATCCTGTCAGGGACTCCTAAGGAACCACCACCCTGTGATCTCATATTCCTTAGTGACCCTTTGAAGATAATAGCTTCAGTCCCACCACAATCCCATGTATGACTGTTGTAAAGATAATGTGCTGGATTCTCTCTCTAGGAGGCCACACCCATGCTCTTGGGTGTGTCTTACTTTCTTCTGAGTGCCCCTCTTTCTTTTAATCCTTGTGCTTAAGTGTATGTTGGAATATCTTTATTAAATGTGCTTCATATTGTCTATTCTTGAAATTCAGCATTGAAGCCACAAACCTTGACTTTGCCAGTTCAAGTCCCTAAATGATAGGGGAGCTCTTCAGGCTGCTTCTGTCCCCCCAAATACTAATAGGTTGATTAATTAGCAATGTTTTAAATAATTTTATCTCCTATTTTTATTTTATGTGTGTCCGTTTTTGCCTGCATGTATGTGTGTGCCATGTGAGTGCAATGTCTGAAGATGTTAAAAGAGGGCCTTGGATCCCCTGGAGCTGGAGTTATGGACAGTTGTGAGCTTTTATGTGGGTTCCAGAAATGGAACCTGGGTCCTCTTAACTGATGAGCCATCTCTCCAGCCCCTAATTAACCAATGTTTAATGAATGCCTCCTACTGTGCTCCTGGAGATAGCAAAGAAAGATGTCCTTGCAACTCCCAGTCCAAGGTAAGACGGCCATGCAGATGACAGGAGCAGAGGTGGACAGTGGGGCAGAAGACACACATCACCCCAGGCTAATGGCAACTGTTATACCATGCAGAGGGCCTGTGAGGTAGATTCAAGAAAGTCTGTGCACAGGAGGAGGAAGGTGGAGCTCCTGGGTTTGCAGGGCCCTGGTAAGAGTGGCTTGCAGGTCTTGCCATGTGCAGTCGTGTGCCTTGGAATGCCGTAAAGCTGGAAATGACAGATGACAGAGATTCACCTTAATTGTATGTGTCTGTGTGTGGGGGTGTGGGTGTGCACGCTGTAAGGGGCTTCTGATTTTCAGCTCTTGTAGTTGCTCCTTCTCTGCCTTGAAGAGTCATCTTTGTTTTGAGAGACAAAGCAAAGCCCATGGTTCATAGTCACAGCATTTGTCACTCTGTAGCATCTCTCGTCTTTGCTCCAAATGTGGCTTAAAACATGTTTTCTTCCTCTGCCTGCTAAGAAACTATTTGCTTCAGTGGATTCTGGGATTTATGTCCCTTCCTTTCAGAGTTCTGTGTAGATTTATCACATTTCTGTTTCCTCCATGGCTGTGTGCCTGCTCTTAGGTTCTCAGATCTATTGTTTGAAACCCAGCCAGTCAGATTAATTGCTTTGAATGGTGTTATCATTCTCTCTCAGATTGTTGTGCTTTTGTGTCTCCTGTGCGGCAAAAGCAGTCATATCT
>NW_008478115.1:0-1668 GCF_000622305.1 Nannospalax galili
AGAGGGCAAGGGAGGTGTTCCAGGAGACCCTGAACTCCATGTCTCCCTTTCCATGTGATGTTCGTTCAGTTCGTTGACTGACACTCTCTATAGAGAAGGAAGCAAAGTGCTCTCCATGCCAGAGGTGTGCTAGCTCATGGGAAACTGCTACAGGCCACTTTTCAGAAGAGACCATGAAGGGTCAGAGATGGTCAGCAACTTGCCTCTGACCACACAGCTGCCGATGGCAGAGCTGTAATTTATACCAAATACGCTGACTCCAAAGTTGCTTCTCCTGCTGACCCTAACCGGAGCCCAGGAGATCATGTGACAGCACTGGGGCCATCTACCTCCTGACCATGAAAGAGATTAGCCCAAGAGAAGTGGAGAGCATGGGGATCAGAGCTCAGTTCTCCTGCTCTTGAGGGGAGGCCACTGCAGTGCTAGGGACATGCAGGCTGACAGTGCCCTCCCTGTGCTGGCTTGGGAGAGGGGAAAGTTGCCTTGCACATACCCACTGTTTAAGGTGCCATCTTGTCCTGAGAGCCAGTTCCCCACAAGGAACAAGGTGTTCTCTGGGATTTTTCCAGTGTACCTGCACAGATGATGTTGTGAGGAGGCCATAGAGAAGTTGAGCTTTGAGACAGCACACTCTTCTAGACTGTTTGCCTTTTGTCCTGATTTTGCTAAAGAATGGAGCAAAAATGGACCGACTGGGGAATGATGTAGCCCAGGGCTACAATTCCATCATACTGTTTGATGGTTGTATGACCTTGGGTAAATGAAATAACCTTTCTGAGCATCCAAGCTGTTAAGTGGGAATGCCAGTATTCTATGTGGAATCCTGCGTAGATTCAAAAAGCGGAAGTAGCTCATATTAACACCCAAATCACTCTGACAACTGACACCTCCATGACTCTAAGAACCAGAAACTCAATAGAATGCAACCCCCTAAAATGATCCCAGGCCCAGGAGTTGAAATGAGCAAGGGAGGTGGGGTGTTGCTCACCATGTAGGACCCCATGTGATGAGAAGTAATTTCCTCAAGCCTTGTCCTTACACTTGGTCAGCACCCAGTGAGTCAGAGGATGTTTCACCCACTGCACAGATGAGTGAGGGTCATGGAGATTCAGGGGTTTCTGCAGACACAGCAATTTCTCCTCCCCTCCCCTGCCCCCAGATGGATTCACAACTCTGGGCTTTGCAAGCTAATTCTGTACAGAGTTGATGTCAGCCTGTTTGGTCCCTAGCTCGGGCAACCTGGAAATGTTTCTAGCACTTCATCTATTTTGGTCCATCAACCATCACCCCACAGGTTGCTCTGAACCTTCCCCTCCACAAGACTTATTGGAGCCCATATCTGGTCTCTGTCCTGAGTTTCTAAGGCCCTGGATACCCCTGCATAGACCCAAAAGCAAAGGCCAGGAGATGGCCAGAAGCCATCATCCTGTGCTCAGGCTCTGTTTTTATGAGTCACATCTCTCTCTTTTGATCATCCCAGGGTAATATCTAGGGTGTCCCTTTTGCTGTCTTTTCTGTCCCTGGTCATTCACATTCAGACAGCTCCCCGACCTACTGTCCCATCTCACTCCCGAGGCAGTGTTCTGCTTTTAACCACAGGTCCCACTTGGAGAATGTGGAAAGGTCCGCAATCTTCACTTCTCTTGCCTGAAGCCCTCTCAGTGTGTT
>NW_008478116.1:0-1668 GCF_000622305.1 Nannospalax galili
CAATTATGCCAATTTTACTTCATATTCTGCATCATTCCCAAACTATTTTGAGAGTGCTTGCACTAAATTCCTTGGAGGCCTGTCATAAACCAAAACTTAGGCTTAACAGGGAGTACTCTTAAAGCATCTCACAAGTTGTATGCACAACTCCATTGTTGTAAAGCAACCAGGTTTTGGGGGAAGAGATAGAGAAGCAGGGCGGTATTTGAAGATTTGTATTCGAAGTTATTTTTGTCAAGGGCAAAATAATATTTTTATAGAACAAGTCCTGGTTACTTCAGAACCATTCAGAAAAGACACAGTGGCTACGATGCCCATTGAAGTTCCTGTGGGGCTTACCTGTAGGTACACAGCAGCTTCTAGGGATGGTAGAAGAAAGCAACAGGATGTGCTGGGGAAAGGTGGGTAGAGTGTCATGGTTGATTTTAGGCCCTATCCAGAAGTCTTAATGTCATCGCTTGCCCAAGTCCATGCTTCTAGAAAAGAGCCGGAGGAGACAGCCCACAAAACCAATAAGGAACTTTTTGTAAGGCTTTCTGTGACAGGGGCCATCTCCCCAAGGGCTCTGAGGGCACAGCAGGACAGCCTGCTTATCTCCTCTGGACACCTTTTTCATTCTTATAGGTCATGTGCTACAGAAATGTAGCCTGTGCCTCTCTTGTCTGTTCCTTGTCTCTCTTCACAAAGCCAGGGATCTAATGGATTCCTAGAAATTTCAGATGGTGGTGAGATCTTCATAGTCGCTATATTTTGTGTGGATGGCCACTAACTATATGCGTGTTAATGTTGATTGATTGAGTACATACCACATATGCTGTAAGATGCTAGTCTTCCCTTCCTCCTCCTTCCCTCCATCCCTTCCCTAGGGGATGGAACCCCTGTTTGGTTAAGTGCTGTACCACCAAGCTGTATCCCCAGCTCTTGTTTTTATTTTTGTTTTTGTTTGTTTCTTTTTTAAAACAAAATAAGACAAGTTCTAGCTCTTCCAGGATTGCCTTTAGACTCAGTAGCCCAGGCTGGCTTAAAACTAGTGAGCCTGCTGTCCTTCATTTCTCCAGTGTTGGGATTCCAGATGTGTGCCAGTGTACCTGACTGGATGCTAGATTTTCCAAAGTCTTTTCATTTTGCTGTTTGTCAGCATTTGTCCCAAGTGATACTGGTCTACTTCATTTTCTGGAAACTTGGAAGGTGCGATGAGATATATTTAAAAAAAACACTGAGAAGAAGATCAGTCACACCAGTTCTTCCAAGCAAAAAGCTGTTGATGCCATTGAAAGCATTATTTGGGGATAAGAGAGCTGTACTTGTCATGCAAGCATGAGGACCTGAGTTTAGAACCCTAACATCCACATGAAAAAAGAAAAACCACTAGGCATAGTGGGCTGCATTTATAATCCCAGTACCCAAGAGGCAAAGATAGGCAGATCCCTGGCACTTTCTGGCCAGCCAGCATAGCCAAATCAGCCAGCCCCAGGTCCCAGTGAGAGATCTTACCTTAAAACAAAACAGCAAAAAATTCCTACAAAAAATACCTCTCCTAACCCTAAGGTGGATGGCTAGCTCTTGAGGAATGACACCAGATGCTTCCACATGCACACACATATGAACACATGTACACATACACACACGAAAATATGGTTAATTAATTTTTTGGTCTTTTTGAGACAG
>NW_008478117.1:0-1669 GCF_000622305.1 Nannospalax galili
AAGGAGAAGAGGGGGAGGAGGAGGGGGAAGAGGAGTGGGGAGGAAAAGGAGGAGGAGGGGGAAGAGGAGGAGGGGGAGGAGCTAGAAGAGGAAGGAGAAGAGGAGGAGGGGGAGGAGGAAGTATATATCTTGCAAAGATTTGTGTGAGAAACTAGGTATGTGTTGTGTCAAACAGATTTCATGACAAGTATTAACAGAGATAATAATGTTTCAGAGGGCTAAAAGGACCAACTTATCAAGATGCATTATAACAATGTTCATTAACCTAACAACATAGTCTGTAAAACCGAAATTGAAAACAATAAAAGGGATTTTATAATTTCACACTCACAGACGATATTAACTCCCACACTCAGTAACTGATATCGCAAGTAGACCAAATAACTAGTAAAGACATAGTATATTTGAGCAACGCCACCAACCAATTTGATTTCATTCTATTTAAAACACCATACCAAGAACTATAGAACACATCTGCCCAAGTGCACCTAAGACGATCATTTGAATGGACCACGTTCTGCACTTTGGAGAGAAGCCACGTACACTGCATTCTGACCACAGCAGAATTAATTCAAAAACCAACTATATAATGTCTTGAACAACTCCCAGATATTTAGAAATTAAACAGCACTCTCTGCCAAAGAAGGAAAGACAGGATTTCAAAATCTCTTGAAATAAAAGTAAGCAAAACCAGAGGCCACCAAAGTTGGCGGCATTTAAGGAAGGTACATCTTGTACCTTTAGATACTTATGTTAGAAAACAAACAAAGAAGAAAGTGTAAAATCAGGTGGACTAGTCCACGATGTGGAGCAGCAGAGGAGGTGGCTCTCAGAAACCCACGTCTGCACACGCTCCCAGAGCACCATCTTTCTCTTAACCCTTGTGCTTCAAGTATGTCAAAAATGTCCTTTAGTGAACCCAAATCTGCTTCAAACAAAACTGTAGAGGGAAAAGCAGCAAAATAAATCCTAAGTGAGCTGAGGCTGGGTAGACGGCCCTAGGTAAAGCGCCTGCTGTGCAAACGTGAGGACTTAGGTCCCGAGTTCAATCCCTAGAACCTACATAGAAAATCGGGCCTTGCACACCTGCGCTTCCAGTGCCACATAGGTGGAGACCAGAGGTCCCTGGGGCCTACGGGCTCGGTAGTCTAGCCAGATCAGTGAGCACCAGGTACAGGGAGAGATTCCGCATCAAAAAACAATGTTGGGGCGAAAGACATGGCTCAGTGGTTAAGTCTTCACCCAAGTTCTGCTCCCAGAAGCCAAGAGGCAACTTCCTGGAACTCCAGCTCCAGGGAATCTGAGGCAGTAAGCATGGAATCCAACAGCACCCCCAAGAACGGAAGTCAACAGACCCCCTTAAAAGATAGAGAATGGGGAAAAATAGAGTCAAAGCTGGTACAAAATGCCCAGTTTAGACAGCTAAAAACAAAGGGCACGGCCATGCCTAACGGCAGCACAGAACAGGTGTCTAATGCAGACCAGACATTCAAAGGACAGAAAGACTAACGGACAGCTCTGTGCTTGACAGCTTACACGAAATGAAAAGTCTTTGAGATGCAGGATTATCAACATTGGTGCAAGTAGAAACAGGAGCTCTGTACACGCTAAATTTCTTAAATATCTTTAGATTCATTTTTTATTATGTGTACGCATGTATGGATCTGTG
>NW_008478118.1:0-1668 GCF_000622305.1 Nannospalax galili
AAGAGGGAAGACCTAGATTTACCTAGAATTAAACAACAAAAAGACTAAGAACTAAAAACATCTGGACAACAACAAGAACAAAGTAGGATGAGTAGTCAAAGGACAGAATGATGGAGGGTGGATGACAGCCTAAAGGAGAAAACCAGGACACCAGTGAGCAAGGTGTTTTCTCTACAAGCAGGAAAATAACACCAACTTCCATGCTGGTGATCCACTCACTACTGGCTGTAGGAGTCCAGAGACACTGTATGTGCCCACAGAGCTCTATCATGCTGCTAACCCTGTTGTGCTTAGTAAATCAGGTAAAACAAACTCCAGAGGAAAGAAAACACTCTAAAGAGCAAGTGCCAGCGTTGCTCTGATACGGAGGCAAGATTCAAGGACTGTGCTGTATGGTAACTGTTTTTTAAAGATAGGATCTCACTGTGTAGCACAGGTTGGCCTCCAGCTTACAACAATCTTCCTACCTCAGCGTCCCAGGTGCGAGGATTAGCTGTACAGCTCTCATAGAAGTAATAACAAGAGCAATAATAAACCCTTTGAATTTTTAACGTTTACAAATTGCTCATTACAGCTAGTCATATAATAAAGTGTTTCGTATATATTCATTTCATTTGATCGTCACTGGATTTTACAACTAAATTAACCTGATTTTACAGATGGGGAATCTGAGGTCGAAGAACTATACAAACCTATCTTCTGAGGTCACAGCCAGCACGTAGCGAAGAATTGAATCGTTTCTAGGTCTGGAGTCCACACTCAATGAAATACCGCCTTTCTCTTCTCAGTGCTCTCACACTGGCTACCTTGGTTCCACACTAAGAGTGGGGTACAAAGGCACTAGGGAGTACCCCGGAGTCGGCTGCGTGCCTCAGTCATAAAGAGCTAGCAGAAGGCTTCCAAGTTCTGCTCAGGCAAAGTCACCACAATACTAGTGACTAAGGCAAGAAACTGTGGCTTTGTCCATCTGCACACGGAAGATTCAGGTAATCCCCACTAACCTGAGAGTTTGTGAGAACTAATCAAAATGTGGGTGGAAGTTCCCTGGGGACACACTTTGGTTGGAAACTTAAAATACAGTATCCCCAGAACTCCTGAGCTATCGATAAGGCCTCCCTCCCAGCTTGTGGAGCTCTCCCTCTTTTCAGAAACTGGAGATGGCCAAGAAAGCACTGCATGACATCGCTCTTAGAGATTTAACCCAAGCTGGAACACGGCCCCTGAAACGTTCCCTTTGAACCCTGAAAGGTGATCATTCCCTCACTAGCACAGAGCTAGGATAACAGAGCGGGCAATGGCTAAGAAGACAAACACTCGCTTCCTATGAAGCCAAGGGGAAGTAACCTTCAGATGGGCCCTCCTAAAGCCCAAGATGCCAGGGCACTCGTATGCAGTTCTCAGGATCCGCTCCGGAACCAGTCTGGACTCATATCTCTAGCTATGTCTGAGAATAAAACTACCCTTTAACATCAAGGACAGACCTAAAGAGTGAACTTCAAAGCAGCAGCCAAGCAGCCACGGATCAGGCAGACTCAGAACCAAACAAAAGTCAGAACCAAGCTGACAGCACTGTTGCTTTTTTAGGGGTTGTTCTGTTTACTAGTTGGTTCAGGGTATTTTTTGTTTAGGTATTTTATTTTGCTTTTTTGGTGAGTTTTGTTTGTTTTT
>NW_008478119.1:0-1668 GCF_000622305.1 Nannospalax galili
GGGTGCATGCACTGAAGAGTAAAATAAATACATAGAAAAGGAATTAAATATTATGAAGCATGAGCTCATTGAATAAAGTTGAGATTTAGAAGATAACAAACCATTATAATAAAAGTGATGTGCTCTCTCTCCTACTCTGGGGATCTATTATGTCCTCATGGTAATACTGTTGAAAGTTCTAGCAAAGTATTTAGTAGAAGAGGTAAATGAGACATTGAAGGGGGAGCCACGTGTTTAATATGTGGTTAACAGAGTTCTTCAGAGGTGGCTGCCCAAGCCTGCATGCCCTTTCCTGCAGGGTTAGTGCGAGCCCATGCACCCCATGTTCCTCTGCATAGTGTGTTCCCTATGAAAGAACCTCAGCCATCTACTTTTAAAGATATTTTGTATGAGCTCATCACTAATGTGTTACATATGACTGAGTCTAAAATGGGAATAGAGCATACTTGTCAAATTTCAGAATGTTTTCCTTTTATTACTTAAAACTTGGTTATTCAAAATGATTGTTTAAGTTAGTTGTGGTAATATTTACCTATCATCTGAGCACTCAGGCTAAGGAAGCAGGAGGATTACAAGTTTGTGGCTAGCCTGGGCTAGACATTATAGTAAGATAATGTCTAACGGGGGAAATACTTAGAAATTGGGCAAAATACCACAAATGTGTTTCCTTCCTAGGCCAAAGTTACTGAATTTCCCTCTCAAAGAGGGCTGTTACTGTGACTATAAGAAGCCTTGACCGGAATGGGTGGGTGAGGAATAGATGGTATACAGCTACAGGCTTATACAAGACAGGAGTGGAACCCAATATAAGGTGCTGCTTTAGTGAGTTTAAAAGGAAAAGCATTTATGGACTTGTCTCTCAGTATCCTGGAGCGCCCTCTTTACACCTGTTCTCCAACAGCCGATTAGAAAAATCTGGAGTTTTTCATTTCTTTCACTGAAAGATAATTGAATCAGGCCATTCTATAGAGCATGCTGGGCTCTGTGGGAGAATACACTAAACCATGAACGAGAGGAAGATACTGAGCAATAAAGAGCTTGTTTGGAGTCCATAGACTCAAACACAGAGGAGGGAGGAGTTACCCAAAGTTACTAGGGAACAGCCTAATTGAAAATGGAAACAACGCCCGTGATTGGAAGAAGATATCATGAATGTTTGGCTGATCTATTAAAGTTTCTTTTTACACCCCCCAACTATCCCACCCCAATTTAGAGTGCACGAGAAAGAAGACAGGCTCATTGAGGTAAGCTGCAATGGTTTGGGTCAATTCTTTTGAACTCATAGTCTTTCAAATCTCTCCCCTCCCCCTCCCTCTCCCCGACTGGGTCTTACTGTAAAGTCCAGGCTGGTCTGAATCTTAGATCCTCTTGCTCTGGCCTCCTAATGCTGGCATGACAGATGTGTGCCACCATGTCTGACTCCCATTCCACACTTTGGATCCAAAAACAGTTTACTGAGCCCCTCTCTTGGTAGCCACACCTTCAAGTGATATTTTATTATTCTGTATTTCCCTGTTTTTGTGGCTGAACTGGTACAGAAGAAGCTCCTCAGCCCTAATTTCTTATACTAAAATGGTGAGTTGTAAACTATAAGTTTTGCTTTATGAAGCTGTTGTTGAGTGAGGTGCTTTGATTTGCTCTTTCATTTTATTTAATGTTCTCTTGAGT
>NW_008478120.1:0-1669 GCF_000622305.1 Nannospalax galili
CGAAACCTAGGGCCAATAGCTAAATTTTTGTTTCTTTTCAGTTCACCTTCCCTTTCCAGACTTCTTTCTACCACTTTGACTACTATTTACCTTTTTATTCTCTGAGAGCCAGTTTAGAATAGTGAGGAAGAAACAAACTGGGGAGAGAGGGTCTGCTCAACTAGAAGAAGAGGAAGAATAATTGAATGAAGCAAATGCAGATGAGTCTCTAGTCTAGATCTTCTAACTTCCATCTTTACAAAGAAAGTTCTATTTACTACCCAACAAGTGAATCCAGTAAATACTATCTAGTTAGAATACACAAAGCAAATAATGACTACGTAGTGCATGGTTGGAAAATAGTGCCCAATATTTGAAAAAGTGACTGTTATTTTGTCACAGGTGAAATGTCACTCATTCTAACCTTTCTAAATTTTGATATCCATGAGGTATCAGAGCACATAGAGTAGTCCCATATAAAATGGTAATGAACTTACACCTCAGATCTCTGGCCTAGCTTCCTGACACAGACTAGCTTACTATGCTAGCATACTGTGTTAGACCCGTCACAGACTGTCCCCAACCCCACCTGCCCCTGGCATCCTGATATGCCTGCTGCAAAACTGCCTACCACCCTGGTCAGTCAGAATCTGCCCACTGTGTCTTGACTCCCCTGCAGCCTGAGAAGCTCTAAGCTCTCTGCACGCTGGGCTCCACTTATAGGCTTGGGCCCAGAACCCCTCCTGATCTTTCCACCCCAGATCTCTGAACTATTCTCTTAGTCAAGACTGACCCACTGCAGCCTATTCTCATGCACGCAGACTAGGTCATTTCTCCAGTTTCATTTGTTAGAACCTCCACAGGTTGTCTCCACCCCTGTCTAGTGCTTGCCCCCCTTCCTGATCAGCCTACCACAGACAAGCCTACTACCCAGACCAGCCTAGTACCCTGAGAGAACCTGAAGAAGACACCAACTAACTTTCCATACCTGAGCAAAATGCAACCCACTTAAATCAGCGGTATAAACAGAACAAAACTTCAACTAAACAAAAGGAGAATAGCATTTCCTGTCCATCACACAACCAACAAAAGACATGAGTATGCCCAAATTCCAATGTAAAAATGCAAATAATGTGAAAATTAAGGAGAATATGTCCCCAACACAACCCATCAGTCCTACAGAATCATAGCCAAATATCGAAAGCACATGGCCTGAGATGTCATGGATCCTAGAGAAAACCCTATGTCTCTCATATCTCAATACAAATGAAATTATTTACTGTGTGCTAAATATGAATCCTTATATTTACACACAAGTATACCACACATCACTCATAAAAGGAGCTTCATTGGCAACAGATAGAGGCTATTACTGTTCACCCACAGAGAATACATGTCTGAGAGATGCCGGCACTAAGTGACACTCCTACGATGGAACCTGTATACCTAAGGCTCATGGAATATAGCAGAACAGGGGATAGAGAGACTTCTGATAACACCCCTTGACTCTCACCAGCAAAGCTTCCTCATACAACAGAAGGCCAAAATTGCCAAAGATTTGGAGGTTAAGACACTCCAGAGTGCATGTCCTTGGATAGGACTCCTGTACTGAATGTCACCCACCATTGCAGAACAGGAAGTGGAAAGATTGTAAAAGCCAGGGTTGGTGCATGAACATAAGGAAACAGAG
>NW_008478121.1:0-1619 GCF_000622305.1 Nannospalax galili
CACACACACACACACACACACACACACACACACAAATAATTTAAATAAAATACTTGATCCTTTGCAAACACAGGACTGCACATTCATCTACAAAATCTCCACTAACTTAACCTGACAAGCAGGCATCAGTCTCCATCTTACAGAGAAGAAAGCTGAGATTTCAAGTGATTCAATGTCTTACTCGTTGTCATACATAGCAAAGGACATAGAGAGGCTTCTAAATGGCAGGTCTCTATTTTCAAAACTCCAGGTTCTACTGCCTTAGTCCCTCAAAGCCCTGGGGGTGGGGAGCAGGGATGGGGGATGCTTTAGTTCATTGTCTTCACAATATTCTAGGTGTTTACTAAATTTTACACTGCTCTCAGGCAACTGTGACCAATTAAACAGCTCTCTGCTACATCCTGGAATGTGTCAGGAATATTAGTAAAATTGGCAGATCAGCAGAGTGAGGATCATGGTAACTCAAAGGTTGATCACTAAGACTCAGGGAAAACAAAGGCCAGATCAGCTCACTTAGGAAATAGGGTTTGAGCAAGTCCATTTGTCACAATCCTATGAATACCAATGGTTCAAGTCTCCTTTCCAATCAATCAGAATGAGATATGAGAAAAACTGTTATTTTTTTTCCATATTAACATAGATCAAATGGTGACATTGAACCTGTCTGTGGGTATCATTTCTTTCCAGTACAAGCACATTTTGCCAGATTCTAAGACAAAACTTCTGCAACTATTGCCTGCTCGTGAAACACTAACCACAGTACATTAAAGGCCAAGAGCTGGTTTCTGTTCTGGTTGAAAATGTTCAAGGCTCCTGAGATGGACCACTTCTTCACAGGTTTCACAAGGTCATGATGCTTTCTGGACCCATATCCCAATCTGTGGAGGTGAGAGAGGAGCTGGGATGTGCTGTTATTAGAGCCTTCTGAACATCTGGACTGAGTTTCAAATTCTTCTCTTAATCAAATGAGGTGGTTTTGAATAATGGTTTTGTATGCTGATTGCTGTACCTGACGTTGGGACCAGAACAGAGGGGTAGGAGGAAGAATAAAAAATAAATAAAAGAGACTGAAGAGATGTCTCAGCATTTAAGAGCACTGGCAGCTCTTGCAAAGAACCCAGGTTAAGTTCCCAGCACCCACATAGCAGCTAGCAATCATCCAAAACTCCAGTTCCAAGGGATCTGTAGACATTGCACGCATAGGTACACTTATGTACATGTAGCCCAAACATTCATACACAAAATAAAAATAAATTTAAAAAATTGAAAATGGTAGAGTACTTGCATAGCATGCACAAAGCCTGGGTTTGATCACCAACACCACATAAACTATTTGGAGTGGCACATGGGAGGTGCAATCCCAGCATATGGTAGAAGCAGGAAGTTCAGGACCTCAAGGTCATCCTCGGCTACATAGTAAGTTTGAGACCAGCCTGGGCTACATGAGTCTCTGTCTCAAAAACATCTGGGATGGGTAGAATTGTATTCCCTTAAGAGTTATGCTCAGAATCCTGGAGTGGTGCCACACACCTTTAATCCCAGCACTCAGGGAGGCAGAGGTAGGTGGAGTTCAAGGCCAGCTTGGTCTACATAGCTAGCAGGGGTACATAATGAGACAT
>NW_008478122.1:0-1669 GCF_000622305.1 Nannospalax galili
AAAAAACAGAAAAACAAAACAACAAAAAAATAAGCATTTGAACAGAGGTATCCTGATGGTGGAAATTCTCTTTCTGGAAGCCAGGATTATTAAATAAAAACCCAATTTCAGTTGTGGGAAACCCTATGAGCCACTGGTCATGAAGTCCTCGGAGGTCCCCAAAATAATTCATGCTATTGCTATCACTCTTGATTGCCTATTGGAACTTGACAATACAACCTATTGCTGAAGACACCATGTACTTTGATCACAGGACATGAAAAGAGCAGTATGACTGGGAAGTTTCCTCCCTGCCGCCTAGATTTCATAGTGCTCAAAGGTGGTACACAGGGTCCTAGTGGAGTAAAATCATTATCAGTCTTACCCAGCTGTTAATTCTGAGAGCTACAATAATGACCAATCTGAAAGATGTACACATTGGTGCAACAACGGAATGAATGTCATGGGGATAGCAAGCTGCCTTCTGATTCGATTCCAGGTCCATTCTCAGGAAGGAGCCCATGCTTGAGACTGTCAATCCTGCAAAGGGCTTGTAGCTGGGCAGCTCATAGGCCCTAGGGGAACCCACTATTACTGTTTGCTAAATGGAAGTATAGTCAAGCTGCCTTATCAAAGTTTGTGCTTACAGCCATAGACTCGTTCAAGTCTCAGTCTTTGTCAGCCAAGCTTCTTACCTTATTGAAGCAGACTGTGGTTAATGCAGGGAATCATAACTATCAAAGTGCCAGGATTATTGGATGGTAGAACACTTGTTACTAATAGGATCATCTATATCACCCCTTCAAATGCTCAGGAAGCATCTAGGAAGAGGAAAAGAATGGACGAACTGGAAGATGGGGGTGTGTGTTATAAAAAGATATGGATTCTGGATATGACATGGCCATTGCATTTATGAACTCACTGTAGCTATGGTTACCACCATACAAAAGACCTGCACACCATTGGGTCTATCATTTCCTCATGAAAGGAGAGGTCCCAACTGCTCCTTAGAGACTATAAGCAATTAACAGTGGCTGTGGAAGAGAATCACTTTCTTCAGTGGTGTAGCCATTGGCAAGTTATCTGTACCCCAGTAAACAACCTCCTACCGATGCTCATGTAAGCAACCCTAATGGAGTTCAATGAGGCAGAGGTACAAAAAAGGCAAAGTAGGAGAGGACTTGTTGGGAAGAAGAAAGGTGTCAGTGGGAGGTGGGGAAGTGAGAGAGGGTCATGATGGTGGTGAATATGAGTAACATTCACTATATACATGTATGAAACTGTAAAAGAATAAAAATTAAAATGTTAAATATAATATCAAGAATACCCAGCGCAGGTAGATGGTAACGTGCATGGAGGGTAGAAAATGGAACAGCCGCTCTGAAAATATAGTTCTGTGGATTCCTATAACATTTAATTGACAGTTCCCCTGTGTCCAGCAATCAAACTTCTGCCTGACCATATTAAAGAAGTAAAAGTTCCTGTTTAGAGAAAAATGTGTACACAGTATTTATAGTTGCTTTATTTGTGAAAAACGGAACCTGAACACAAATGTCCTTCAAGATAGAAATGGATAACAGATCAGGAACATAGTCATACCATGGACTATAAGTCATTAGTACAACTGGACCAACCACCAGGCATCTCCTCAGTCTAAAGCCCGTAGGCTGCACGTGCATTGGATACGAAC
>NW_008478123.1:0-1670 GCF_000622305.1 Nannospalax galili
CATAATTCTTTCTTAACCTCCCATGCATGTACGGAAGCACACAGCAAAGACCACCAAGCAAGACAACTCCATGGAGGACAACAGTTCATTTGAGAGCATAAAGACTGCTGGGCTGCCTCACAGGGAGCAGAGAAACAGCAGCCAGCAGGGGAAATCAGACATCTTTATAGGTAGTTAGGTGCTTGGGTAACTTTCCATGACATAGGCTGGGCAGCTTAGCTCAGGATTGGTTGGGCCCCCAGTAAGTGGAGAAACCTAAGATCTGATCTTTGTAGGTACTGATTCCTATCAGTACCTAAAAAGAACATGTGACCAAAGCAAAAGTAACTCAGCAAGCAGATTTTACTTCTCCAAGGTTGCATTGCAGAGTCGGTCGAATCCAGTTTAAAAGAATCTGCTTAATGAGAGAAGAGCTCAGTTGCCCTAGACCACCAGATTCAAGGATGCACAAAGCCCTTACCTTAAAAAAAAGTCTTATAAGGTGCGATGGGATTAAATGATTAGAATTCCTTATGATAAACTAAGTTTTAAGTTTCACAGGTTTTGAGAAAGAAGTTAATGTTTAATACTTCTTACAGAGAGAGATGCCTTTACATATGAAACCCAGCAGAGTTGTCCTTGTCTAAGTTATTAGCATAACATAAATCAGAAGAGACAGGAAAGATAGTAAAGGAAACATTAACACTTTGGGTTAAGAATAAATGAAATCTAAACAGTACCCAAAACAATCTGCTAAAATTTAAACTCCCATTGTGGAGGTCTGATATTACATCCTTATTATGACATAAAAGAATGGATTGACCTTCTTACAAGGCAAGAGAGACTGTTGGAATCTCTTGCTTTACTATGATCCAATCAAGAATTGCAGATGAAAACCAAAACAAAAAATGAAAGGGGATAAGGACATATGATTGAATATCTGCAGTACAGGGAATACCCAGGTTACCATGATCCCCTAGATTTCTGGTAATTTCCTGGGTGCTGACATTTTGAATTATGCTATGTGGTTGAATTAAGATTGTGGCAAGGTCGCACAGATGACCATCATTTTGAAAATGTTACTGTCTAAGATGGCAACCAAGACATGTGACTGTCCCCATATTGATGATATCAACAACCAAGATGGTGACTAGGTAACATAGTTGCCACCCTCTTGGTGAGATCACCAGCCATGATGGTGACCAAGACATAAGGTTACCTTTGTGAGCTCAGCTCCATGATAAAATAATCCCATCCCTTACCAGGATACAAGCCCTGTGGGATTCACAAATTTCACAGATTAAATGTGAACAGAAACCCTTTTTACTTCTAGAAAGCACGGAGTTAAGTCCTATTGATATAGCAGGAGAAAGTACCCTCACATATTTGCTTCCAAATAGGAAGCAAAGCAAAGGAATTCATGGCCTCAAACCAAGGGCATCCATGTCTCGCATATCCACTGCAACTGTGGATGAGAAGCAATGTCCTCCAGTTCTCTTAATTCCTAAATACAAGCTGTTGCTAGAAAAGAAACTGGTAAAGGCAGTAGAAAACAATGGGAAGCTATGTCCAGCACACGTCTGAGAGCACATCTCACCTGAGCATGGAGTATGACCCTCCTTGTTCACCAAAACTTAGAGATGCTTACATCTAGTTAGAAAAGTAGCTGCCTTGGGACCACATGGTCTAAG
>NW_008478124.1:0-1670 GCF_000622305.1 Nannospalax galili
TGGGCATTGCATGACATTGGTGAACTTACATACATGTGGGCAATACACTTAAGCACATAAATTAAATTCAATTAAACTAAATTTAACAAAACAACCCATAACCTCAGGCTTCCTGTGATCATGGCTGATGTGATTAGCTGACTGACAAACAACTCATGCTTAAGTTGACCTCTGGTCTAGGCACAAAACAGACACTAATTAGCATTTCCCTGTGGCTCCTTACCATTTACTAGACTAAGCTGTTTCTTCTTCATCTTCTGATTTGTTCTTCAAAACAGTCCAATGGTAATAAAAACTGAAATCATCCCTTTACCACTATAGGAAAATAAAAGTTCTAGGAATTTAGTCACTTGCTTAAGTTCACAAATTTAATAAGTATCAGAGCTAGAGTTTTATCTGAGCTCTTTGGAAGTCTGAAGTGAAAGAATCTTGAGGCTCGGTGTGAAAAAGAAGGATCTTGATACCGAATTCCTCCCTCATAAAGGAGGAATTGGGCAATATGGAGAGGAGAGGGCTGTTGCAATGGGGTCAGAGCAGAAAGGAGGTAAATGCAGACCCAGTGAGACCAGAGGAAACCTGTAACGGCCAGTAAATCCAGACAAAGTAAGTTTGATGTCAGACAGAACTGGTAAGTTCTGTAAGAGGCCGAGCCAGCTACAGAGGAGCATTCAGAAGACCCAAGACTCCCTCCCACTGAGGGTCCCAGGGACATTTTGAGAAATGATTTTCCCAGTACTGGTTTTCATGAGAATCTGACCTTGACTGTCGAATTGATTGCTGTGTGTGTGTGTGTGTTTCTATACATATGTATATGTGTATATGCACACATAGATATATGTCTATATGTATATGTGTAGCCTGTATTTTTTCTGTCTAGATCATATTTTACTCTTCTAAGTTACAGTCACTGCCTGGCGTGGTTTCCAGCCTGCAGCCCCAGCATTCCCAAGCCTGAGGCAACGGGATCATCTGCTCAGGTCAACCTGGACTACATACACAGTGAGGTCTAGGCAAGCCTGTGCTATGTAGTGAGACTCTGTCTGAAATAAAATAAAAAAATATATAAATAAATACAAACAAAAGAGCCAAAACCATCTTCTCATAGACCCAAAAGGATATATAGGAAACATGATTGTATCTGATATTTTTATGTCCCAGAGATGATTTTAAATGTCCTCATTTTATAATCAAGAAAGCTGAAGCTCAGAAAGATTTAGTTACTTGCTGAAAGTCAAAATTTAAAACTTAGGTCTGAGTTTGAAAACTACTTTTGTGGCTACACACAATGCTGCAAGGAGAACCTGAGAGAGGAGAGCCGTGTAGCATCACTGGTTGGAAAAATGCTGTAAGATGGGGAATGGAAGATGGGTAGTTCTGACGCTTTAAATCAAGATAGAAACTAACCAGGGAGGGAGATGACGCACCGTGGTGGGCAATAATGGCTGCTTCTAACAGTCAGCCAGGCACGTGTGACCAAGTAGCCCGTGTAGGTGAAAGCACATGCCCGGGCGTGGGCCTGTGGAAACCTCAGTGCATGGTCCAGCTAATCGTTTCTATCCATAAAAGTACAGATGAAAATATTTGGGAAAAAATGAAGAATGCCTGTGTGCTCTCTAAAAACAATCGCTAAGAACAAATTAACTGAAAGAGGATCTATAGAAAAAAAAAAA
>NW_008478125.1:0-1670 GCF_000622305.1 Nannospalax galili
ATAGGAGGGCTCAGTGTGTAACCCAGGCTGGTCTAGAACCTGCCACAATGAATCCTCCAGCCTCAGTTTCCCAAGTGCTGAGATTACAGGGAAGAGCCACCACGCCTAATAATTGTTTGTTTTTATCTGGTGTTTCTGATCGCTCAATTAATTCACCTTCTGGGAAAGCCTATCTAGTTTATCCACATACAGCCTGAAGAGGACTAGCTTAGGCTTCCTCCTTTAATCATGCCCACACATAGCATCAGCCAGAAATGGAAAGTACACCAGACCTCTTCGCACGTATTCCTCTGTCTCCACCACCTAACTTCGGGATCCCATCGTCTCACAGCCCTATCAAATGGACAGATATCAAACTGAACCAGAGAGTGGGAGGTATCGGTGCCTCTTTACATCTAAGTCAAGGTCAGTTCTACTCTTCTAGGGTCCTTTGGAAGGAGAAATTACCCCAAACAGCGTTGCCTTCCCATACCCCATTAAAAAGGCATAATCCTGATCCCATGGTGAGCTCCCTCCAGAGTATATACCATCCTATGAGCTCACACCCAGGTGTGACATAGTTTTGAAAGACTTTGAGGTTCAACTTTCTATTGTATCGAGCCCACCACACGAAACACAATCCCCCCGCATGAGTTCGTGCCTCAGTTACCACACACAGTCTAACATAATCCCCAAAGACTGGAGTCCTTTTGCTAGTTTCAAGTCTAGAGTAAAATCCCGTCTGCTCCTCCACAGTGCTGAACTTCCTTTTAAGGAGAAGCTGAGAGGATACAGCCCAAGGTGTCCGCCTCACAGAAGCGCTCCGAGGTCCACAAGCTTCCGCAGCTGTCCGGAGACAGATCCTTACTTGGTCTCTAGTCCTGCCCTCAGCACCACGGACCACCAGCGCAGGCAGCTACTCCATTCTTGTCCACTATTACCCTTCAAGGGGCGGGGCACTGACAGAGCTAACCAGACCCGGTAACCTTGACACCAGGGTATCTCCAAATTGGTCCGGCCAAACGCGCCAGGCGAGCCGAGGCAACAAGACGTGACGTTAGATGCGATTAACTTGACGCGTCACCCCGACGTCAGCCTCTCCACGGTCGGACGTCCCGTCCGGAGAGCAAAACTCCAGCGACTTTCGGCCCCGCCCCCGTGAGGCAGAGGGCGGCCAATGAGGGCGGCTCTGGGGGGACAGAGGCCAATGAGCGGAGGCCGGGGCGGGGCGTGGGGCTTGAGGGTGGGGCGGCCGGCGGCCGTGGAAGCCCGAGGTCTCGCTGCGCGCAGTATATGACAGTACGTCAGCAGCGGGATGGCCGTAGCTGTGGCGGCGGCTGCAGGAGCCCGAGCAGCCGCGGCCGCAGTGGAGGCTGAAGCCCGAGCGGCGTCCGCGGTGGCACCCCGGGGAGTTTAAGATGGCGGCGGGGGGGGCAGCGGGCCTGCGGGAGGAGCAGCGCTACGGGCTGGCGTGCGGGCGGCTGGGGCAGGACAACATCACAGTGCTGCATGTGAAGCTCACCGAGACGGCGATCCGGGCGCTGGAGACGTACCAGAGCCACAAGGTGAGCGGCCCGCCGAGGGGCGGCGCTGGAGGAGGCGGCGGGCACCAGGCACGGGGGCCCCGCTGTGGGCCGCTGCGGTCAGCGCCCGCGGAGCCGAGCGGGGCCGGGCCAGCCAGGGGCGCTGAC
>NW_008478126.1:0-1647 GCF_000622305.1 Nannospalax galili
TCTATCTATCTATCTATCTATCTATCTATCATCTATCTATCTGTCATCATCATCTATCTATCATCTATCTATCATCTATCATCTATCTATCACCTATTTATCAATCGTCTATCTACCAATCTATCGTCTATTTATTCTCTATCATCTACCTCTGTGTCTATTTTTTCCATTTCTCATCCCAATTCCCTATGCTCAACCTTGGTCTGTGGCCTACTTCTCCAGATGATGATAAGATGGCCTCTAAATTCCCTAGAACTGCCTTCAGGCCAGCAGGCCCAGCAGAGGAGATTTCTTCCTTTCCCACACAGAAGGAGTTCTGTTGCACCTTGGCTGATAAACCCACCTCTTGGGCCAATTGTTATACCAGGGTGTTATGATGTTGTATTGAGTTCAGGCTAGCCTATAGATGGGCAGGATTCTGAGATTGAAAGCCCTTATCACACCTATTAGAGGGTGCAGAACTCCTAAAGAAACAGGTGGTATTTTAACCAGATAAGGGGTGGGGAATGCATGCTATTGACAGGTACAGCTACAAAAGGAGCTGGTGGACTTCTAATAACCAGCTTCTAAGTCCCCAACCTTAAATAAGATGAGCCACTTGTGAGACTTAGATCTACATGTGGAGTTTTGGGGCACCATCTTCCAGAACACTCTTCTCACATGCAGTTGACATGTGAGAGACATGATTTCAGATAGATCCCACTCGGCTTCTGCTCACATCTCTAGTCAGCAGTGACTACATCAGAGCATGTCTTCCATCATTCACTTGTTGAGTGGGAATTTCTATACCAAAAGGCCAACAGCATGAAAATGGCTTATAAATTTATGTGGGAACTAGCAAAATGGTTTAGTGGGTAAGTACAAGCCTGATGACCTGAGGTTTCTTTTTTTTCCAAAGATTTTTATTTTTATTTATGTGTGTAGTGTTTGCCTGCATGCATATATGTGTGCCAGGTGTGTGCAGTACCTATGGAGGCCAGAAGAGGGCATTGGATCCCCAGAACTGGAGCTATGGACAGTTGTGAGCCCCGATGTGGGTGATAGAAACTAAACGCAGGTCCTCTGTAAGAGCAGCAAGTGCTATTAACTGCTGAGCCATCTCTCCAGTCCTTTGATGACCTGAGTTTGATCTCCAAAATCCAAGTGGAAGGAAAGAATCAACTCCTCCAACTTCCACATGTGTGTTGTGGCACACACAATGCTGATAAAATAAAATGTATAATAAATAATAAATAAACTTGGAGTTATTATTCTAGATCACTGAATCTGCTGGTTCCTTCCCCTACTTCCCCTCTGTCTGGAGCTCCCCCTCCTCTTTCCTAAGGTGACATCTGCTCTCCTGACTCATCCTCTGAAGACATAATGATGTCATGCTTGCAGAGGAACATAACAAGGAACAAGAAATATTTCCAAAGCCAACATCAACCAGAGAGGAAGCCGGGCTCCATTCTCCTGTCCGCATGCTGAGCCAGGATAGCCTGCTAATCTCAATGGAGCTCTCTGCTCTAGAGAAGGGTACTCCCTGCTCTGGATCTTTTTAACTCTTTTTTAAAAAGATTTTTAAAAATTTGGTTCATGTTTATGCATGTGTGTGATAGTGAATGACGTGTGTGTGTGTGTGTGTGTGTGTGTGTGTGTGTGTGTGTG
>NW_008478127.1:0-1670 GCF_000622305.1 Nannospalax galili
AACCTGGGAGACCTGCCCTCCCTGCCGGCACTGGTCGGCCAGATCCTTCTCATGGCGGACTTCAACAAGGATAGCAGGGTGTCCCTGGCGGAGGCCAAGTCGGTGTGGGCCCTGCTGCAGCGCAACGAATTCCTGCTGTTGCTGTCCCTTCAGGAGAAGGAGCACGCCTCCCGGCTGCTGGGCTACTGTGGGGACCTCTACCTCACCGAGGGGGTCCCCCGTGGCCCCTGGCATGGGGCCGGGCTGCCATCTGTCCTGCACCCGCTGCTGCCGTCCGCGCTGCACAGGGCCCTCCAGCAGTGGTTTGGGCCTGCATGGCCCTGGCGTGCCAAGATCGCCATTGGCCTGCTGGAGTTCGTGGAGGAGCTTTTCCATGGCTCCTATGGAACCTTCTACATGTGTGAGACCACACTGGCCAACGTGGGCTACACGGCTACCTACGACTTCAAGATGGCCGACCTACAGCAGGTGGCACCCGAGGCCACCGTGCGCCGCTTCCTGCAGGGCCGCCACTGTGAGCGGAGCTCGGACTGTACCTACGGGCGTGACTGCAGGGCCCCATGTGACCGGCTCATGAGGCAGTGCAAGGGTGACCTCATCCAGCCCAACCTGGCCAAGGTGTGTGAACTGCTGAGGGACTACCTGCTGCCCGGCGCCCCTGCAGACCTCCGTGAGGAGCTGGGCAGACAGCTGCGCACCTGCACCACGCTGAGCGGGCTGGCCAGCCAGGTGGAGGCTCACCATTCCTTGGTGCTCAGCCACCTCAAGACCCTGCTGTGGAGGAAGATCTCCAATACCAAGTACTCTTGACGTGGCAGGCCCTGGCCACTGCCATTTGCACCCTTCCTCAACACCTGGTTCCCGGGCTGTGGCTCCAGGTTCCAGCCAGCAGCCTCTACCCAGGCACTCGGAGATGTTGATTATCAGACTGCAAGTACCCTCCCCACCCTGCAGGTCCAGGACTCTCAGCGACCCAGTGGGGAGGGAGGGGCCTGGAGCCACCATCAGGGCCTGGCCCACTGGATTGTTACTGCAGAACCAAATGTAAATAAATGGCTTTTCTGTGATATCTGGGCACACAGGGTATGGGCTATCAAGCAGCGGATCCCTTGTTACACCTCGGTCTAAGTCACTTCTGGGAGCCAGACAGCGGAACACACTGAGGTGTCCACCACGGGCCTAGACTCCAACCTCTGGTCCTCAGAAATTTTACACAGCTGAAGATCCCATCCGTGGACTCCTGCACGCCGGGCACCCCAAGCAAGCCTTTCACCTTTAGCCAGTATGCTGGCGACAGCGGCCGGTTCAGTCTGGGCTGGAGCCAACCAGTACATAGTCATCTGCTTACCAGTGACACGGAGCATGGCTGTCCCACCCCCAGTGCAGCTTGGGGGCAATGCACTGTTTGGTGCAGAACACTGAACAAACTTTAGCTTTCCTGAAGCTAATTTGATCTCATCCTATATCTAAAATAACTTTTTCCTACCTGTATTTCAGATTCATTTTCCTGGGGAGATGAAGATTTTTATTTTTTTCAGACAGGGTCTCCTTGTAACCCCAGCTGGCTTGGAACCCACTCTGTAGACCAGGCTGGCCTTGAACTCAGACTGCAGGGGACTAAAGGCATGTGCCACCATGCCCAGCAAGATGAAGTTTTTAAGGGGGGGGGG
>NW_008478128.1:0-1670 GCF_000622305.1 Nannospalax galili
GTGTGTGTGTGTGTGTGTGTGTGTGTTTAATGGCTAACATGGACACCTAGAATCTTTTTTATACTATCCATATTTTTTACATTTATACTACATAAATAATGTGATACACCATTGAGATTGAGCATTTTGTTTTCTGGGCTAGGGAAGAAAAGTTTGGAGACTGGGGAGTTGGTTTAGTAGATAAAGCGTTCACAGAACAAGTCTGAGAACCTGACGGTGGAACGCAAGAAACTTAGTAAAAGGCAGGCATGTGTGGGCGCTGCCTGTAATCACAGTGCGGAAGAGACAGAGGTAAGGGATTCACAGAACAAGTTGGCCGGTGGTGCTGCTCTAACTGGTGAGCTTCAGGTTGAGGATCTCAATACATAAAGATCGATTTCAAAGACACCCAATATCAACTGTTGGCTACCTCATGCAAGTGCACACGTATGTATGACACGTGTGAACAGACATCATGCGCATTACAAAATTTTTAAAGGTTTTAGTAATCTAAGGAATTTTCACACATGTTCTTTTAAAACCATTTTTAAATTTTCCTTTAATCATATGTTTATGTGTGTCTGTGGAAGATATAATGGTGTGTGCCTGAAATTACAGGTGCCTAAAGGCATCAGAGTTGCCGATCCATCTGGAGCAAGAGTTACAGGTAGTTGTGAATTGTTCAAAGTGAGTAATGTGAACCAAACTCAGGTCCTCTGAAAGAGTGCTGTGCAGCATTAACCACTGAGCCATCGCTCCAGCCCCATATCCTCTCTTGTAAATTTAGATAACAGGGTCTTGCTGTGTAGTCCAGAGCAGCTTGGAAGTCAGTATCTTTCTGCGTCAGTTTCTAGAATGCTTGTAGTACAGGAGTGTTCCACCAGGCCTGGTTCTGGTTTTATCTCCTTTGAAACACATCTACACCAAAGTCGGGTTGCCTTTATATTCAGACAAAGGTCTTTTCAGGAGCATTAAGTTCCTAGCGAATGTCAGAACACAGGCAACTTTGCTAGGGACTTACAAACTAGGATGGTGTCAGAGTTCTTGTTTATTTGTTATCCACATAGCTTCTGGGGGGAAACAATAGTTATGCCTATCTGATGCATGAGTCTTTTCTAGATCACTGCAGTCTCATTTGTGATGCTGAGAAGATGAACTCTTATTTTATGAAGATCATCTTAAATGACTGGCATTTACTGAATTCTAAGCTGCTGCCTTTGAATTCCTGTGATGTTCCCAGAAGCCCTGTCACAAACACAGTCATTGAGAGCCATGTTGGAAGGCATGAAGGGAGGAATGGAGGACTCATGATCATCAAGTAGAATACGGTGCCTTTTTCTGGTTTGTCCAGCATTTATTTTATGAATGGGAAAAATCTGACTCCATCTTTACAAAGAAATTTAATTCTAGTCCTAGCCTTAGTTTTAATTGTGATTTCCAACAAAACTGCTATATCATTTTCAGAGGCTAGATATGGTGGATTTCATAGTGTATGAGGTTTTTCCCTTAAACCTCGCTGTCTTGAAAGTGCCAGGTAAATGAAGCGTTTACAGGTTGTCTGCAGTTGGCAAACACATATTTGGGAAAGCATGCTTTATCTCTGAAGGTTTGTTCCCTCTTTCATTCATTTTGTTTTCTTCCTTATATTTGTTTCTTGTACCTTCCTCCCCCTCCCCTCCCCTCCCCTCGCC
>NW_008478129.1:0-1671 GCF_000622305.1 Nannospalax galili
AAAAAAAAAAAAAAGTACTGTAAGAAAGCACATTTTTTAGCATTTCCAGATGTAGACAGAACATTTTTCGTTTTGAAATACAATGAGAACATTTTTTTTCATGCAGTTTTGGAAACGATATATAGGCCAAAGCAGGAAGAGAAAGTTATTCAGAAGTGGCCAGGCCACAAAGGCTTGAAAGCAGGTGAATCTGGATCAGGGTTAGAAGCTAATTGCATGTCTCTGCCCTGGGCCCACATTGTTTCTCTAGGCTCATTTTCTTTGGTCAGAATATGAACATCAGGTAGACATTGCTCAAGTTAGGTTCGGCTACACCATATACAGATTAGCTGAGAGACACTGAAAATGGAGAAGTTACTGCTGAGTGTAAACAAAAGCGAAATAAATTAAAAGGCCATTATTTATACAGAAATATTCATGCACACCTATAAGCACACACACTCACACCTCTTTATCTTCGGGTAAATTGCTCATCTGCATTTAGTCTTAAACACATTTTGCAGGAACATTAAGACAAAACAGCAGCTCCATCTTACTGACTCTTGGCACATGCAATCTGATGTCTCCACCGACCCCGTTTTTATCATCACTGAGAAAGTGTGCGGAGGTTCCACTTCCATTGATGCCCACTCTCAACAGATGTCCAACAGCCCCAGAGACAGACTGTTAGGTGTCTACTTCCTCCAACAGCTTCTCTTCAAAACAATCTTCAAACAAAAACATTTAGAAGTCAGTGGGGGAAAACATGCTTTTGTATAAAACATTTGGTGCATGCTGGTAAGAGTAAGAATTTAGTATCCACATCACATTCATGCTTGTGTAGTATCTTAGAGTTCTAGGGGTCTTTTGTTTGTTTTTCTTGTTATTTGATTTGTTGTTGTTTGAGCTACATTCTTGAGTACATTTGTTTCAAGATTGTCTTTTTCCTGAGTCATATTCACAGCATTGTCCTTTCTACAACTCTTGCAAAAGTCAGTGGCTGCCCACTGCCTGCTGGAGCCTAAAGCTCACACCTCCTCAGTCGTGTCCCTAGTCTAAAATTTATACTAACATCTCCCAAGGCAGAGATCCTACTGATCAACCTTGTAAAACAGAAGTGAAAGTCCTCAGTATTTCCCCTGGGACAGCCCAGTTAGAGGTGAAATCTGACAGTGGTCATGTTTCTGGTCCTTATCTCATTCCTTCATAATCATGTCTAGACCATGTGTTGAATACACAGTAGCCTATAGAAGGCAGCAAAGGCTCTCAGAGGAACATAACATCACATTTTGAAACCTAATCATTTTCTTCAGATCACAGGAGTGGCTGCCTCCAAGCAGTGAGTCACCTTTGAGGTACCCATTGTGTTTGAATGTGAAATGCTTTCCCCATAAACTCATGTATTTGAACATTTGGTTCCCAACTGGTGATATTACTACAAAATGTTTTGGAACCTTTAGTAGGTGGATCCTCATTGGGTGGTCCTTAAGTTTCTGTAGCTCAACTACATCTCCTACATACTCTCTGCTTCCTGTTCTGTCAATATATGAGGAGGTGACACACCCTAACTACACACTCCTACCTATTCTATGATGGTTTATTACCTGAAACTATGTGCCAAAATAAACCCTCCCTCCTTTAAGGTGCTTCTTCTTAGGTATTTGGTCACAGCTGTTCCTATGATAAAAACTG
>NW_008478130.1:0-1671 GCF_000622305.1 Nannospalax galili
AAAAAAAAAACAAAACCCCGCAATTGTAGCCAGAGCTTGGCAGGTTTGAACAGGATGATGTTGTTCGGCTCCCAAAGGAAGGAATGGGAACGGTGAGGATAACTCAGTCCTAAGCCAGGTCCATCAATGATCTTGTTGAAGCAAAAGGGAAGGATGGAGAAAAACGTTCCGAAAGTTCTGCCAACACAAAACCATCTTGACCATAAAGAATAAAACCAAATACAATAAAGTTGAAAAGTCAGCATTTCTAGAATAAATTTTCACTTTAATGCAAATTCAGTAAGGAAGTTTGCAACCTATTATTCTGCAATGAAAATCCTTTTTATTAACTGAAAAAGACGACACACACACACCCCAAAGGAAAGTGACTCTGCTTTATTGAGTACAACACCATACCCAATATTTACAGTGATTAAACAGTTCATAAGACCACCACCCGTGGAGCACTCTGAAAAGTTACTCTAAAACACTCAATGGAAACCACTGATCCACTTTGATTAATACAATAAGCAATCTGCAGCTTTTCAGCCAATATCCACGACAGTTCAATTCGTAAAACTGTAATTTCAAGAAGAAATATAAAAAATTTCTGAAAAATATTTCCACATCTAGCCATAATCTTCCTGGTTTTTCTGTAAAAGAAATCAGTAGCAATTAAAAACATTCTTAGTTCTCTGCATGCTTGCTTTCTTTAATAATATATATTATTTGTAGCACAGAAAAGCTATCTTAACCTATTTCAGCATAGGTTTAAATACTTTTCCAATGTTTTAAAAACAAAAGCATAAACCAAATTTAAAGCCAACAGCACAATACTTTACAGTAGTTTTCGAAATAGCTACATTTCCTTGAGTTTCCATGGGTGCAGTTCATGGACGGAAAGTGTGGAGGATCTCTAAATCTAAAGGTCACTTACAGGAGAAACCCATGGCATTCACAGGCATTAAGAGGCATCAGAAATACAGCCTCTATGCCTGCATGGCTGTGCACCAACTCTCCTGATATCTGTAATAATCTCCTCAAAACACAACTATGAAACTGGGGTTTGTGGTAACACAGTGACTGTTGGAGACATGATTTGCATAAATGCTTTCTCTGACTTTACACAAGTTAGCTCTATAAAACATTTACAGAATGCAGGAATTATAACTTTTTCTTCTGTAAAAGATATTGGCTGTGCTACTGGGTAGAGCTTATTCTCTTCTGAAAAATCTTAGTTCTTCAAAATGCATTATTATTATTTTTTGACAACTTGGTTATTAAAATATAAGCCTCCAATCCCATCTCTTCATTTGAAACACTTCAAAAACGAAGTGTCAGTGATGGTAACTTCTATATTAAAAGCTTGAAAACCAAATAATTCTTAATGACATTCATTTTTTCTAGAACAGCACTGTTGACAGGCCTGATAAGCCCAACTCAGAAAACACTATGAGTAAATGTCATTTGTCATCCAATATTTATAAAACACCCACAAGCTGGGTGTGGTGGCACACATCTGTGCTCCCAGAACTTGGGAGGCAGAGGTAGGAGGACAGTGGGCTTAAGGCCGGCCTAAGCTACGGCTTTAGACCTTGTTTCAAAATAAAACAAACAAGCCCCCAAAACAAAAACACTCACTTGCCAAAAAAGGGTCTGGAGATGGTAGCAGTGCTGTGGTTTTGTTCTTTT
>NW_008478131.1:0-1671 GCF_000622305.1 Nannospalax galili
GGGAGAGACCCTGTCGTTTTTGAACCATTGAGGCCAGTTTGCATAGAAAGAGCACCCCACAGCTGCTCTTAGTCAGTGGTTTTCCTACATCCAATTAAAGTTCTGTTTCACAATTATTTGCCATAAAACCTCCAATAAGACTTGATTATGTAAATGTCAACCTTAAATGTTCCCTTAACATAAGACAATAAAGAAACTTAAAAGCCGTATACTTCTTTAATCAAAATAAATAATGCATTGGAATAAGAAATGAATGTTAAACCTTATAAGAAATAAGTTAAGTCATTTTCGAAACAAAATTAAGCAGACTGAACAGTGATTCATTAAGCATCTGCTACTTGGAGGCCTGAAGAATAAAGAGGTATTTTAAAGCATGGCCCCTAGTTAATTTTTAAATCTTTTATTTGGCATCTTTTCAATATGTAATCACTAGAAAATCAATGGGAGAAAAATGTAATGTGGCTGGGCCTGCAAGCTCAGTCAATAGAAGAGTCACTTACTAGATGTGACTTTTAATCCCTCTTTGGAAGAGGAGCCTTGTAGTTAAGGCAGACTGCTTCTGATGTCTCACATACCTTTGGAAATAACTCTCACAGCTCTCAGAAACCATGTCATGAAAGAGTCCCATTGTTTCAACAACCTGCTTTTTAATTTCACTGGAGCAGACGACATTGTACTTTAACAGGAAATAGGAAGACACAGCTACCAGAGCCTCCTTGGGCCAGTGGCTGAACCAGTCCATCGTGCAACCCGATATCAGGCCAGGGAATTTCAGGGAGCGTGCCCGGAACTTCTCACCAACCTGTGGACAGCAAAGTCAGAAGGTGTCAGAAACACAGAGGAAGTACCAGTCAGCACCAGAGTGATGAGTGTATCCTGCATCCCACATCCGGCATCCTGCATCCCAGAGCCAGCTGTGTGATGTTGCAAACTCAAAAAAGGAAAAACACTTTCTTGGGCTGCAGTGGCAGCAGCACATAAAGTTTGTATTCAGGTAAAAGAGGGATGGAGTCCAGTCTTCCCTATCCAGGGTTCTCAGAGGAAAGGGACAAACGGACAGACGGGAACTCTCGGAGAGGGAAGACAGGGCGAGGCCTGGACACTGGGATGAAGATGTTCTGAAGAGATGTCCTAGCTACCAGGCTATTGAAACAATGAACCCCAAGAAATGAGCATTTCCCCAGGAATCACATGCTAGGACAAGGAAAAGGCTGATACCTAGTGCCAAACAGAAGGTGACAGTGTCTCCTGAAAAAGACTTCACATAACACAACCTCAGAGCACCTTGCAGGACACCTTGGAACCCAGACTACAGTGATGGACAGGACCACACCTTGACCAGAACTGCTTAGCTATGCGTGCCTCTGGTCCTCTATGTAAATCTAAACTCCATGTCAGGACCCTCAAGATGGGCCCGGTGTGTCATGGCCCCTTCATTCTTCCCAAAGTGGTCATACTGGCTATGTCTCCTTTGTCAGCCTTTTACTATCCATTTGCCTCTTTGATTGAGCTGTTCAGGACAAGCATCTGAGGCTTGTCTTGGGGCTGCCAGGACCCAGGCTACGGCCCTCACAACTCCAATAACACAAACAGCTGAAGGAGCAGATTTTGCCCTAAGGAAACAGTTTAGGGAGCCTGCAAAGACTTTCTCCAAGTATCTGATAAGCCGCA
>NW_008478132.1:0-1671 GCF_000622305.1 Nannospalax galili
AAACCTGTAGATACTCGATTCCTTCCCTGGATGTCGTATGACTTCACTTCCTCTCTTACGTCCCCGCTAATCTAGAAATGGTTGGAATTTCAGCGATACTTGACACAAGCTTCGCAAACCTACTTAGAAACAAAAAGAAATTCTTGTATTGTCACAGTCCCTAACCAGCAGCTTGCACGGTAATTAAAGCCCTCCTTTTCCTTCCACAGCCCAGTCCCCTCCTTCCTCTCTCTCCCTCTAATTCCCATTTCCCCAGGGATGCTCTCCTCCTGTAAGCTTAAATGTGGCAATTACTCTATCCAGAGGAAGCCAGCAGCCGCTCATGACTTCAGCTGTTTACACCCTGCCCTCCCCTAACTCTGCCCCAGGAAGGATGTTAATTACAGCTGTCAGAAGCAACTGGTAAAGTACCAGGGATCCGGAGCTCTAGGACTACAAGACTGGCTCCTCTGAGCTCTATGGGTCCTTTCCAAATGTCATGCTGAAAGAGGGATGTGTTTGACTCCAAGACAAGGCAAAGCATGCAGGCAAGTGACATGGCAAAATGGTTAGGGGCCCAGGCCTCTCAGTCAGGTGTGCCTGGGTTCAGCCTAGCTGGGGTGCCCACTATCCAGAGACTTTGGCCAGTTCAAATTCTAAAGAAAGATGTTAGTAATCATTCCTCACAGCACTGGTGCCTAAATTAAATGATAATGAACATAGAGTTCTCCACAAAGTGTTTAGCACAAGGTAATCACATAAGGAATTCTCACTAAGTTCATCCCATATCCATCTTCAAAGGAAGTGATGATGAGACTTTCTTGTCAGCAAACACCATGGTGGGTTGGATGAGAAATGTCCCCCAGAGCTCATGTGTTTAACACTTGCTACCCAGCAGGTGGTGCTGTCTGGAAAATTATGCACACTTTAGGAGGTGGTGCATAGGAGGAAGTGTGTCACTGGGGGAGGGCTTTCAGGGTTTGTAGCCCAGCCCCGCTTCCTGTCCTCTCTCTACTTCCTGTGTGTGGATGAAATGCAATCAGCCAGCTTCCTGTACCTGATGTGGTTTCCCTGACATGCCTTCCCCACCAGGATTTAGCTCTTCCTCTGAACTGTCAGCCAAAGCAAACCCTCCCCAGGTTGCTCTTCCCGGTTTCTGTCACAGCAATAGAAAAGTAACTCGCCCAAGCAGGGACACTCTTGGAACGCCCAGGCACATCAGCAAGCATGGATTTGATACAGTAACTGCCGAAAACTTAAACCATAGCTCGCAGTCAACCTAGCTTCTCACATCCAGGATTAAAGTTTTTCTAAATTCGAACTGCTCTAGATGCTGCAGTGAGTCTTTAACTTGATGCACGCATTCACCTTGATGTTTTCTTTTCGAAAGTTGTGTTGAAATCCATAGGACAGTTTATAACTGATGTTTTGATTTCGTAATTAAGCGAAATAATATTTTTTGAACATGCACCAGGCTTATGAGATGGGTCAGTAGGTCATCTGATGACCTGGGTTTCACCTCTAGAATCTACATGGTGGAGCCAACTCTGCAAGCTGTCCTCTGACATCCACATGCGTGCTATGGTGTGCATATGCACACACACATACATACGTGCAGATAAAAAGAAAGGACAGAAGGAAGAGGAAGGAACAAGGGAGGGAGGGAGGGAAGGACAGAGGGAGGGAGGGAAG
>NW_008478133.1:0-1669 GCF_000622305.1 Nannospalax galili
GGTCTACATAGTGAGTTCCAGGCCAGCTGGGGCTACAGGGAGACTCTGTCTAAAAAAGGCCAAAAAAAAGAATATATTCCCTACAATCTTGCTTGGCCATGTGTTAGAGCTCAGATGTTCCCTCTCAGGACTGAGGATATGGGGATATAGCTCAGGTGATAGTGCTTGCCTAGGTAGCATGCATACAGCCCTGGGTTCAATCTCTAGCACTGTATAAACCAGGCATGCCTGCAATCCTACAACTTGGGAGGTGGAGGCAGGAGGATCAGAAGTTCAAGGTAATCCAGTTCAAGGTCAGCCTGGGCTACATGAAACCCTATTCTTTTTTCTTTTTTAGATAGGGTCTCACTGTCTAGTCCTGGCTGGCCTGGAACTTGCCATGTAGACCAGGCTGACCTCAAACTCAGAGATCTACTGGCCTCTGCCTCCCAAGTGCTATGATTAAAGGCTTGTGCTACCGTACCCAGCTGTGCATTTGTGTGTGTATGCACATACATGTGGAGGCCAGAGGTTGACATCAAGTGTCTTCCTCAACCACTGTCCATTTTATTTTTTTGAGACAAGGTCTCTCATGGAATCTGGATCTTGCCAAGTCAGCTAGACTGACTGGCCAGCAAGTCCCAGGGATCCTCCTGTCCCTACCACCCCAGTGCTGGGATTACAGGCCTGTTGACTCTTTTACTTGGGTTCTGGGAATTGGACTTGGGTTGCTTGCACAGCAAACACTACCAGCTGAGCCATGTCCCCAGCCCCCTTCTTGCTGTTTTCAAAGGCTTTTGTGTGAAAGGAAAAGAGCTCATACCCTTAATATTAGCAGTCTGATTCTTCTGGAAAAGATAGCAGTGAAGAGCTAGAACAGGGACAGGGTAAAGGCTGGGATGTGGCTCAGTAGGTGGTGTTTTACCTAGCATGCACAAAACCCTGGGTTCAATCCCCAGCACTGCAAAGACAAAACACAGATGTTAACTGGATGTGGTAGAATATTCCTATAATTCTAGCACTCAGGAGGCAGAGGCAGGACGATTCCTACAAATTGGAGGTGAACTTGGTCTATATATTGCATTTCGGGAAACTCAGGGCTACATGAGACCCTGGGGGCGGGGGGAATGATGTATGGTAGTGACAAAGGCCAAGGGCAGGAGCCTCCAGAGAGCAGCCTTCTAGCTCCTCTGTCTCCTGGAAGGATGAGAGGAGAGGCTTTCTCTGCCTTGCCCCTGCATGGGGACATGGAGGGCAGGGCAGTTTCTAAAGTTCCTAGTGGGAGCCTGGCATGGTGGCACATGACTATAATCCTAGATCTCTGAATGTGAAGGCAGGAGAATCAGGAGTTCAAGGCTAGCTTCAGCTACATAGCCAGCCTGGGCTACATAGTGAATTTTTTTGTTTGTTTTGTTTGGTTTGGTTTTTTGAGACAAGGTCTCACTGAGTAGCTCTGACTAGAAGCAGAGCTTCTAGCTTGCTAGCAAGTCTGGAACTTGCTGTGCAGACCAGGCTTGCCTTGAACTCAAAGAGAGCCACCTGCCTTTGTCTATGTGCTGGAACTAGAGGTGTGTGGCACCACGCCTGGCAGTCTTTTCTTTTTCACAGCTAAGCGGTATTCTATCATATGAAAGTTTTGTTTTGTTTTGTTTTGTTTTTGTCTTTTTGAAACAGGGTCTCCCTGTAGCCC
>NW_008478134.1:0-1671 GCF_000622305.1 Nannospalax galili
TCTCCAGAGCTTGCTTGCTACAAACCCAGGGAGCATAGTCTTTCCAGCTGATCCTCCCTTTGAGGTTGCTCTCTACCTCTGGTTGGATTCAATGGAGAATAAGAGGTTGGAAGCTGTTTTGTTTTGTTTTTTTCTCAAAAAATGTGTGTTTCTGAACAAAGGGGTGAGTTGTCTCAGGGCATGCTCCCATAGTTAATTTTAAGTCTCATTTTAAGATCCATTACACCAGGCCTTCCAGGGGAAATCGAGTCCTGCATTTCCATCTAAGGACCTTGGTAATGATTCCTAATCTTTAGTTGTCTAGATCTCTCCTCTACATCCCAGAGAGAGCAGGGAGAGAACCTAGGACGTTGCGCAGAGCCCCAGGCTGAGCCCCAAGGTTGGAGTAGTTGTCAACATCTCTTAACATTAGTTACCTCATGTGTAAAACAGGGATAAAGATCTTGCCTTACACGACTGTTGAGGTGATAAATGAGATGGCATGTATAAAGTCCGGTGATACCTATGAAATTTCATTCCAGAAGTCCCCCAAGGACAAAATCTGCAAATGCGCAATTCCTTATGTAAGATGGAGTTGTTTTTGTACATAACCTACACACATGCTCCCATATACTTTAAATCATCTCTAGATGACTTATAATACCCAGTACGATATACATGCTGTTTAAATAATCGCTGTACTTTGTTTAGGAAATAATGACAACAAAAAAGCCTATACATGTTCAATATAGATGCACTTTTCTGTGTCTATATTTTCAACCCATGGTAGGCTGCATCTGAGGATCTAGAACCCATGGATACAGTGCTGATTGTATCTAGCAGGAAATAGCCTCTGAACTTGGGGAAGCTGTACCCAAGGCAGAGCCATGGCAGGTAAGACTGGGCAGTCTGTGTCACCAAAGAGGCATCCAGCCGAGCAGCCGTGGGGAGGCTGGGATGCCATGGCCCCTTCCCAGGCCTTGCCCAGTGGCTGGGTGGGGCACTTCTGCACAGCAGCTTCATCTCTCCTGCACAGAGGTACCAGGAGAGTGAGCAGGAGCTGAGTGTCTGTGTCAGCATCCAGCTAGGGAGGGAAAGCTCGGCATTGTGTTGAAAGCACCTGGGGTGCTCCTCCCTCCCCACCATAGAACCAAGCTCCCTTCCTCCCCTGCTTGTCATTGGATGCCTTGGTAAAGTGGAACCCATCCTGAGTCTTTCCAATCTGGGGCTCCTTGAGCTGGGCTAGTCTACCTGCACAGGGGTTCTGACAACCACTCTCCTACCCAACAGGTCTTACGCCGGGGCATTCAGCAGGACCTCAGACTCAGAACCTCTACCTTTATGTCCCAGGCCCACGAAAGAGGCTCCCTTCATACTACAAACAGAGCCAACCAAGTATGTTTTCCTTTCTGCTAGTAGAAAAGGTTGACAAGATAGAGTTCTGTTATCCTGAGGCATGTTGTGCCCCAGCAGTGGCACTCATTGGGAAGGGGCTTCCTGATCAGGCTGCTGGATGCTGGCCTCCATCTCAGTCTTGTGTAGTTAATAAAACACAAATAGGAATGCTTCTAAGAGTCAGTCTGGGTGTTGCTCTTTGGCTCCGCTCTCTCGATGTACCCAAGGGCAACCAGTTACATTGACCAAGAACAAGTACCCACAGAAACCAGAGCCAGACACAAGAACAAGTACCCA
>NW_008478135.1:0-1671 GCF_000622305.1 Nannospalax galili
CTGTATGGTACTGGTTTTAGGAACATGGGTGTGGGGGAGTCATGGAGAGCAGCTGAGGCTTGGCACCATTTAGCAGAGTTGGCATCCCTGCAGAGAGGCCAGAAGACCATTGGTGAGGGTGTGGACTTGGTTGCAATGAAGACCCCAGAATGTTGGACATGTCAGGGCCATGGGATGACCACCAGTGTCAGCAGTGGGTGTGGAGTGGAGTTGGCCTGAGCCTACGAGACAAGCCATGCTGTGGATGATGGCAGAGCCAGAGAAGTGCACTTCCCAAGACTTTTGGAGCCAGAAGAACTGTACTCAGTTCTTTCCTTTTGAAATAAATATTTAACTTTTTAAAAAACATTTACAGGAGCCCACAGTTAAGAGACTTTGGATTTTTAAAGAGACACTAGACTTTTAAAGTGTTTGAACTTTTAAAGGCTACAGGGCAGTATTTTATATTATATTAACATGAGATCTTGGGAAGCAAGCCAGAAACCAATGTTCCTCTGCGGTTTCTGCTTCACTTCCTGCCAAGGGTAAGCCACATAAACTCTTTCTTCCCCAAGTTGATTTTAGTTAGTGGTTTATCATAGCAATAGGACACCAACTTCTCTAATCATAGAGAAAACTGGAGCTATTTCCACAGAAGAGAAAGTGACTAGGACATATATTCTATGAAGAACGCAGAGGCCTTGCAGCAACCTAGGATCCTTGATGGAAAGACAGTGGTCCCTAAACTTGAATTATGAGATGGCAGAGACTAGGTTTGTCTGGCTTATTGCTGCTTGCCCAGGGCCTGGTCAAGTGTGGTTCTGATGCATAATAGAAACTTACTAAATATGACCCGAAGGGGACAATTAAATAAGCAGAATTGCAGCTTTCTAGAAAGACTTTTTGCACTGAAGAGCAACTGAGTGCACCAGAGGACACTCGTGGGGACACAGGCAGCTGACGTTTCTAGAAGTCTTTCTTAAATGAACTCTAGTGTTTGGGCTGCATCTGGGTGGTTGTGGGAGATACTGGCTTTGTTTAGGTGGATGTGGAATAGAGACCACCTTGTTAAATTAATTAGAGATAGCGTCACACATGCAAGTATAGAAATTTGTCACAAAAGTTTTAAAGTCATGCAGTTCTAGCAGGAAAGAAATTTTGAACACATTTGGACCAGATCAATGTTTTTATCCACAGAGGTTCTTATCCAACAAAGTCCTTAAACAAGGGCCTGTATGCCAAGATAGTTGCTGCAGAGGTATTTGCAGGGGGCTTTTTCATATTAATAGAGAAATGGTTGATTACATGGTGTGATGGTTTATATATTGGTTATCAACTTGACAGAATCTAGAATCACCTCAGAGAGAAATCTCTGGGTGCGTCTGTAAGGGGCTTTTCTACCTTAGGTTAATGAGGTAGGCAGATCGTCCCTAAATGTACATAGCACCATTCTACCACGTGGGGTCTGGGACTGCATAAAAAGATAAAGATAGTTGAACATGGGAATTCATCATCACCCTCTGCTTCCTAATGGTGGATGTAGTGTGATAGCATGTTGTCTGCAGACATGCCTTTCCATCTATGAGAGACTATCCCCTTGAACTATAAGCCAGAATAAACCTTTCCTTCCTTAAATGACTTCTTGTTAGGTATTTTAATCACAGCACCCAGAAAAACAACTAATGCACATGG
>NW_008478136.1:0-1643 GCF_000622305.1 Nannospalax galili
GTGTGCTTGTTAGTCAACTTGATTTAGCTAAGGGTGGTGTGCTGGTACTCAGCTTGATTTAGCTAAGGATGGAGTGCTGGCTAGTCAACTTGACACAAACTGGAGACACTTGGGAGGACAGAACCTAAACTGAGGGATTTCCCCCATTGGATTGGCCTGTGGACAAGTTGTGAGGCATGTTCTTAATTCCTAATTGATGTAGGAGGGTCCAGCCCACTGTGGGTGGCACCACCCCTAGGCAGGTGGTCCTGGGCTCTACTACAAGGGTAGCAGAGCAAGCCAGTAAGCAGTGTTTCTTCAGGGTCTCTGCTTCAGTTTCTGCCTCCTGGTTCCTGCCTTGACTTCTTGCTTTGGCTTCCTTTGTTGATGGACTGAAAGCCAAATAAACCTTCTACTCCTCTAAGTTGGTTTAGGTCAGTTTTATCACAGCAACAGGAAAACAAACTGGAACAGATGGGAACTGCATGTTTTTCATGCTTTTCCTTCCTTATGTTTCTTGGTTTTGCTGACTTGCTGTTGATAGCCCCGTGTCTGAGTTCTTGACTTTGAGACAGCCCTGTGACCCTTTCTTCTGCCTTTGTCACCCATGCAGCATCACTGGGGGAGAAAAAAGAAATTTCCCTGCTGAGGTGGTGCGTATTCATCAGGAGTGTACTTTAGATGCACTGCCCTGAACAATGTGTGGGATGTACGTAGGCAGTGTTGTGTATGCCCAGGCTGAGCGGGCCTAGTGTCCCACTGTATGTGCTGGGAATCTCTAGTGTTTTGGATTACTACAACTGTGGGAAACACGTATTCTTTGTAGCGCACTTATGAAGGTAAAGACAAATATTTATCTTTCAGGGACTAAGTGATGTCATCAGTTGAGGGTTTCCTCTCACTTGTATTGTCCAGAATAAATAGGATGAAGATGACACACTGTTTACTAATTCAAATTTTTTTTGCATTATTTTTCTTAATTTTTTTCTTGTGAACACTGACAGACTAAAGAAAAAAATTCCCTTTTCTGACACAGGCAAGAAGAACACTGAATATTGTTCATTTGGCTAATTAAACCACCAGGTAGAGCTGTCTTCTGTTGTCCCCTGCTAGTTGAGTCCAAACTTTCTTTTCTAGAGCTTTAAGCATTTTAAGTTATAAAAAGTAGAGCATAGTGGTTGTTGGGCTCTTTATTGCTAGACTTGGGTTGAAAGGTCACTATCCCAATCCTTTCTTCTGAGACTTGGGTCAAGTAATCTTATCTTTCATGCTTGAGGTAAAACAATAAGGGCATAATAGTTCCCACCTCATAATTTTAGTTATGAAAATTACAAGAATAACCCTCATGAAAATTTTACTGCATTAGGACTCGAGAAGTGACTCAGTTGATAAAGTACTTACCACATAAACATGAGCACCTAAGTTCAGATTTCCATGCTCTTGTAAAAGCTGGGCACAGTGGTGTGTACATGTAACCCCAACACTAGTAGGGCAGAGACAGATACATTATTAAAGCTCTCTGCTTAGCCAGTCCAGCCAGCCAGTGAGCTCTAGCTTCAGTGAGAGGAAGACACCCAATGTGTACATAGGTGCATATGTGTTCACATTCAGGAACTGAGAGAGAGAGAGAGAGAGAGAGAGAGAGAGAGAGAGAGAGAGAAAGG
>NW_008478137.1:0-1671 GCF_000622305.1 Nannospalax galili
CATTCACTGTACTGGATATAACTTCTAGTTTTTAATAAAAAGGGGGAAACTTCTAGGAATAACCTGGGAGAAGCTACATTGGTGAAAGAGAAGAATGTCTTTCTCAACTAGCAAAACCAATTACTGTGCTCTAGCAGGTCCACAAAGAACGTAAAACGGGGCTGGAGAGAGAGTTCAGCAACTAAGAGCACTGGCTGCTCTTGCAAAGGATCTGGGTTGGGTTCCCAGCACACACACGGCAGCTCACAACTATCTGAAACTCCAGTTTCGGGGGATCCGACACGATCGTCTGGCCTCCGCAGACACTGCACACACACAGTGCACTTACATACAGTCGTACACATCAATAAATGAATAATTTTTGAAAAAGAACTGAAAGCAGTTCTTAAAACCCTGTGTAAGAATGCTCCAGCAGCAATCAAGACAGAAACCACCCAGATATCCACCGAGCGATAGGTGCGCATCAGCACAAAGCAGAATGGTCCAGCCACGGAAAGGAGGACGCACCAATAGATGCTATCAGAGGAGTTGAACCTGAATGGCGATAAGGAAATGAAGCTAGGTTCCCAAGGCCACTTGCTTTCTGGTGGTGTTTATATGAAATACACTGAGTAGGCTGATCCTCAGAGGTCGGACACAGGTGAGAAACTGCTGGAGGTTGGGGAGGGTCAGAGAGCAGGGGACTGATGGCCATAGGCACAGGGTTTCCTTTCGGGGTGACAGGAGTATTTTAGAGCTATGCAGTGCTATGTGTACATATACCCCCAGTGCTATGGAACTGCTCATCCTAAGATGGTTGCAGCTGTGAACTTTACGTCCCATCCATTTTAGTACAATGAAAAACACACATGAAGGAGAGAGATGAGAACAACATGCTCGCAGTTCCTAACTCCCTGACTCCAAGCCACAACTCGTCCCTTGACGACAGCCCATGGCTGACCCACACAGTGGTCTCCAACAGCGACAGACACCATCTGAGATACAGCAGGATGCCTCAGAGGGACCTGAGGCTCGTCATCTTGTCAAGGCATGCAAACGCTGTTGCCTTGTGTGGTGGATCATTTGTCTCCTAGCAGCCACTGCAAAGGTCACAACTAATTATTAGAGTTCCATAGCATCTACCAGGTAGGAATCCAAGGAAATCAGGAAACAGAGCTACCCCAGTGTCCCAAATACCTGTCACTGTGCAAAGGCGCCTCCCAGAACCGACCCCTGACACACATAAACTTACACATTTCTTTGTCCTTTTTAATCAACTTCCAATTTGCATGAAACATTTTGTCTCGGGGGATATAAAACAAGCACATCTAAATTAGTAACTTTTGAAAACTACACTCAAGGGGCGGGGAGGTGGCTCAGTGGATAAAGTGCTTGCTGCACAAGCATGACAATCAGACTTTAGCTCTCCAAAGCCCACATAAAAAGCGAGGTAGGCATGGGGGCCACCTGGACTCCCAGCACTCAGGAGGCAGAGACAGGGACTCCTCAGAACAAGGCTGGCAACTTGAGTAACCGGAACGGGAGTTCCAGGTTCAGTAAGAGACTCTGCATCTAAAGAAAAGTGGAGAGAGAAAGATAAGTGGCACCAACTCACACACGCACACATACATGCAAGCATGCATATATACGGTACATGCACACCATGCATACACACACACACACACACACACA